>NW_027192590.1:0-622 GCF_042370625.1 Thermothelomyces heterothallicus | reverse complement strand
CTATAAAGACCTAGGGCCCTAGCCTACTATAGGCCTATAAGGTCTATACTAAGTATATCTATAGCGCCCTAGCTTATAGGGCCTTAAACTTCTATAAGCCTACTAAGCTAGGGAGTAAGCCAGAAGGCCCTACTAGGGAACTATCGAAGGCCTAATATAGGGCCCTCCAAGTAGTTATTAGGGCCTATAAGGCTACCCCTATCCGGTACCTCGAGATAGAAGCCTAGGTACCACCCCTCGACCTCTATCTTAACAAGAGGCTAGCTAACTTCGAAGCTAAACTCGACTAGCCACTCTTACAAACCAAGGTAGGTCTAAGGGCCTCCCGGGTTGTCACGGAAATATGCATGCAGATGCCGCCTGGGCCACCGACACAAACGGGCCAATCAAGCCGAAGAATGATGGACCAATCAGGACAGGATCACACTTGGCAAGAAACGATCCCAGCAGAGGATCACTGGCTCACGACGTGAGCCAGGTGAGCCAGTACGGAGGATCACCACGACCGCTAGTGATCCCAGGATTATATATACATGTAGATAGTCACTCGTTATGGTGGACTCTGGGAGTTCACCAGTGATAGCAATCATAACCACAGTACTCATACCAAGCATCGCTGACT
>NW_027192589.1:372668-490561 GCF_042370625.1 Thermothelomyces heterothallicus | reverse complement strand
AGTCTCGAGCGCCTTGATTTTGGCGTAGGCCTCGTTGACCAGTTTCTGCGAGTGCTTTTCGCCGTTCTCGAGTTCCTTGATTCGAGCTTGAGCAGCCTTGTCTCTCTGGTCCAACTCCTGGATTCGCTGCTGGAGTTGACCAAGCTGGGCGAGCAGCTGTTCGGCCGTAACGTTGGTAGCCATGTCGTCGTCGAGGTCGAAGTCACCTCCGTTCTGAACCATGACAGAACAAAGGGAGTGATAGCAACGTGTGACGAACCCAACTCAGACTTCTTCTGAAAGGGTTCAGACGAAGGTGAGTGGTGTGGGACAAAGGTGCAAGTCGTCTGAGGGATTCGGTGAAGCCAAAGGGTTCACAACAACACTAGAGTTGTCTCGCACAGTAGTCAGCGATGCTTGGTATGAGTACTGTGGTTATGATTGCTATCACTGGTGAACTCCCAGAGTCCACCATAACGAGTGACTATCTACATGTATATATAATCCTGGGATCACTAGCGGTCGTGGTGATCCTCCGTACTGGCTCACCTGGCTCACGTCGTGAGCCAGTGATCCTCTGCTGGGATCGTTTCTTGCCAAGTGTGATCCTGTCCTGATTGGTCCATCATTCTTCGGCTTGATTGGCCCGTTTGTGTCGGTGGCCCAGGCGGCATCTGCATGCATATTTCCGTGACAACGTAGTAATCATTTAACTACGCTTTATAGTAATACTATTCCTAGTGTTATATCCTTTGTTGCTCTTACCTCGATAGCTCCTATTATAGCATATAGCTGTTAGTAGGTCAGATCCGACTAACCTACTAATAGGGATAATAAGCTAAGGGTCATAGACATATATTTAGATAGTATCCCTAAGTACCTTTAGCACTTAGAAGAATCAACGCATCTTATTACCACTTCTACAGACCGTACCAGTTAGTCTAGGAGTACTACCTACAACACGAATACCGCTATAGTATTATATTGTATAGCCTGTCCGAGCTATAGTCATTTATAGCCATCGAGCTATAGTAAGTAGTACCTACTACCAGTTCGAATCTACAATCTTTGTTACCATTTACGTTCGAACGCCATAGGAGACTATTTACCCAAGTTAAGCGACTATACCCTTCTACTCTAAGTAGATACCTAAATGGTCAAAAACGATAATAATAATAATACTATCAAGAACCAATAAACGAGTCTAAACTACGGTAAGCGTATTAGACTTACTACTTTGTCGTTAGAAATGCCTACTGGCGTTAGGTTTAGAAGCTCTCTCTAACGGACTTTTAACTCCTTAAGCTAGTAATATCTCTTAAGGAGGCCGATAGCTACTCTACTTATATCTAAGACTTTTATAATTACCCGATAGACAAGGATTACCTAGAATCGTAGACTTTTAATAACTATACCCTAAGAGGACTTGTTAGGCACTTTATAAGACTCCTTCCTTACCTCTTAAACGAAGCTCTTATTCTACTATTACTACTAGTAGCAAGAACTATACCAGAAGTACGAGTTTAGGAGGAAAGCTAGTATAGGGGACCCTTAGAGACCCTGAAAACGCTAAGTCCTAAAGACCTAATTTAACGATTTACTATATTACTAGAAACCGCCCTATAAAGGATAACTTTGCCTATAGGCCTACTAGATCTACTAGAGACCCTAAGGCCTAAGCTAAGCCTAGTAGGTCTAAGTAGATAGGGTGACTAGATACTAAGTAGACCTAGTAGAGCTACTTAAACTACGATTATAACTAATATATTAAGGGAGCTTCTAGAAAGGGAAGAACCCTAATAGGGGCCTTTATAAAACCCCTAGCTAATAGTCTAGCTAATAGGAGGATCGCTAATAATAATATTAATACTAGTAGGGGATAACCCTATAAGGGGATAAGTACCCCTCTTATTACCGGACCTAATAGAGGAAACGATTATAAAACTGCTCTAGAGGGTAATAGTTGGACTTCTTTAGAATGCTATAACTAACTAAGTAGACATTGGTTCCCCTTAGCTATAGCTAGTATATATAGTGTTATAACTAGTAATAGACTAAGCCTAGAAGATTACTAATATTAGCCTACTCTAGCTAGATACTAACTAAAAGATTATAAACGGCTAGCTAATCTTCTATTATAAAAAGATCTGTTACTATACTAATACTAACCTCTAGATTAAGTATATCTATAATATAGTTAGAGGAAACGTTTCTAAGGAGCTTCTCCTATAAAATGACCTATAGGTATTATTCTATAGGTTAGCCTTATAGTAATATAAGTAATAACTATCATTAACCAAGAAGGAGACCCTATACTTAAGTATAGAGATATAGCTCTAAAGGATTAAGGAACGATTTAACATCTAGTTTAACTAAGTAGGTCAATGGCTAGTTTAGAATAGCTATACCAAAGACGACCTAGCCTTAGGTAAATCTATCTATAAATTCGCTATAGACCTCTTCTGCTATACCTAAGTCTAGGGAGATAAGATAAACTACTAGCTCTTGACTAGACTCTAGTTAACGATAACTCCCTTACTCCGTAAGCTCTGCCCTAAGCTATATGAGACGGACACTATTGACTAGTACCTCCTCTATACCTCTAAAAAATAGGAAGCTCTTTTAGAAGAACTTAGAGCCGAAAAGAGGTTAAGGGAGGTAGCTATATTTAATGTCGATAAAACCTTAAATAGGGCTAGTAATAGTAATAATAATAATACTAATAAAGAACAAGCTAATTAGTTATATACTAACCCCTAAAAGGGTAGTTAAGGCTAGCGATACCAGACCGACCATTATAGGAGAAGGGAGGAATAGAAATATAGATATCTTCTATAGAGGGAGCGATTCCGAAGCTATGACTAGGAGTCTTAACCAAAGGAGCGTAACGACCAAGTCAGAAATGGCTGCCTATAAGGCACCAGAGCCTAGGAAAAGGGCAGATATGGCGACTAGAATCCCTACTTTAGACAGTTCTACCATTATAATTAAAAATATATTAATAGAGATAGTATATACTATTACTATAATATAGTAGTAGTACTAGAAGAGGATAAAAAGGCTAAAGCTAAATACAAAGAACTCGAGGCTACTAGTTATCTTCTAATTAGTAACTACAAGTTAGAAACTAAAGGGGACACTAGCAAAGGAGAGGTATATTTCCTTGCTACCGTTATAGAAAAGCACTATTACCCGGTGGTTAGTACTAACTAATTAGTTCAGTACTACTACCTATCTCCCGACAGGTAGGGCCAAAACCCCCGGACATACCAATATTACCAGATACATTACCACCAAATTTCCTATACTTTCGTGTCTATACAAAAGGTGCCATCAAGTTCAATTACCCTCGTAACAATAGCCTTAAATAGCTATAAATAGTCTAATTATAAACTAGGTTCTAAAAAGCTCAAAAACGTAGTAAAATTTAATTCTATCCGGTTATAATTAGTTAAACAATTGGTTATATAACTTGCCTTTATCTCCCTCTCCCTCTATATTATACTCCTTATCCCTATTGCTCTTAATCGTAGTAATGCCTTCTCTTTTAGCCTCCTAGCGATAGTTATTATCTTCTGTCCCTAGCGTTACTATCCCTAGCGTTACTATCCCTAGCGTAGCTACTACTAACTTATAGGCATGTCACTTCTTAAACCTCCTAATATCCTTGATAATAGCTATATATGGTAACTCCTTCTTGACCCTAGATAGAGATAGTAACTCGGTATCCTCCTCTTGCTTATCTTCACTATCTATAAAGTCAAATCTGTTATCGTTACTATCGTCAATTGACATTATAGACATACCGCTAATCTATATCCTAAGACGCTCAGGGGATAGGAGTTTGACTTCTAACAACGGCTTCTTTGCTAACCAAGGGATTAGGACTTCCTTTCCATCTCCTAAGTCGAAAAACGCCAGTGGCTAACGCTCCTTTGGTAGAACCTAAAGAGGGTGGTTATTATCAAGAGGAAGATAGTCGTTCTTGTTAATCTTTTCTAGGAATTTAGTAAAGGTTGCCATACGAAGGCGACGCCTATTAGTACTAGGAATCTTGTTTTTAGGGCGCTTCTTCTAGACTTTGTATTCCTCCCTATAATCCTATTTAATCCGCTTGATAGCAATGTAAGTAGCTTTTCGGCTAGTATCTCGAATAGCCTTGATATTCTTCTAAGCCTAGATCTCCTAAACCTGACGAATATACTAAATGGTTATACTTGTTATAACCTCTCCTATTAGCTTAATAAGTTAGCCTTGTATTTTCTTAGTAGATAGTATAGCTAGATAGGCTCTTTTGTCCTTTACGAAGTTCTTAAGATATTTATATATTAGCTAACCCTTATTAACTATTAATATAATATCCCGAAAATGTTCTTATATTAGCAAATTAAAAAGCTTAAGATATTGCTCTTAGATACGATTAATACCTTTTTTTACGTATACCTATCGCTTACTATTAGGAATCATTATAGGATGTCTGATAGCTATATTGGATAATACTTTCTCCTTGATCTAGTCTATTATAATATATTGGTTTGGTAGAAAAAGACTAGTCTTTTCGAATCCTGCTATAATATTTCGACGTCTAAAACCAGCCTCCTAGATTTCCTAGAATCCTTTGACAAAGTCTGCCTATATAAATATAAGATCGCCATTTCGAACTACCTACTAGAGACGTCGTTAATATACTTCCTTAAGATGGCAAAAGACCCCTATATCTATTGGCTAGATAAAATGTATCGAATAGGGAGGGAGGAAAATAATAAGAATGTTAAACAAGAGATAGTATTTGTAAAGTTCGAGGTTATAATGTCCTATAAAGTTGTCTAGGATAAGTAGCTGATATATACGTTCTTCTAATAGCGTAGATATATAGACTAAATCTTTAGGAGTAATATCGTCTAGATTAATAAAGTATATACTAAGAGTAGAACTATAGTTATAATGGTTATAACTAAACCATTCCTTAAAGCTTATACTATACCATTAGAACTTGGTATAGATAGTAAAGGAGTATTTATTAAAATGATATATCTAATCTATCATTATCTTAGAGTTATTAAATATTATATCTAACTTATAGAATTATATTTTATTATTAAGACCTTCGATATCCTAATCTTCTAATAGCTACTATTTAAAGATATAGAATGCTAAAATGGTATCGCCGACTACGTTTCTAATACTAATTAGGCTTATTAACTCTTGGTTATAAAGATCTAGAATCTCTAGCTAAGAAATTACTATAGTAAGCATTCTATATTAGTATCTAGGGAAGGGAACTAACCTTCTTCTTCTTGTCTATTTTGACTATCAAGATCTCAAACCGCCTATTTAACATTATAAGTATATATCTAGTCTTATCTACGTTCTAATAGCTAGATATAATAATCTTATATATTTCGATGGTATCCTCAAGTTTATTAAAGAATACCTCCAGATCTTCTACCTACTACTTAGCTAAGAGTTGGTTTACTTCGACTAGTTTAAAGAATGTCGGCTAAAACTATAGATGATCCTACTTCTAACGCGACTACTAGTACTTACTAATAGGAGGGCAAGGAGGATCACGATGTGCCTATAAACGGTTAGTAGCATCTTCGAGAAGATCTTTAGCAGCAAGAGAACTAGATTCGATGAGCCAGTACGTGTATCCTTCGAAGGCGGAATCTTCGTCGTTTCGAAGCGACCGAGGTCTTCTAATCGCGTTACTACTGGTGGCTAGAAGACCAGTATCCTTCAAAGACTTTAAGTGCCGGCTAACCTGGGTCTTTCTAGTCTTGAATAGTTGAGCCGCGTGCCGTATACTAGGTTCGTTTCTATAGGGTAAGCGGCTGGTTCGGTGGCGTATTCGAGCGGCAAGGAGCCATTTGGCGGCCCGTATACTGGCTAGTTCCTAGATATAGTCGGTCAGAGGCATCGTATATAGGAAAGTGGTTAAATTGGGCTTATAGTAGTAGTTATATCTTCAAATATAGGGAGTTGACTAGTAAAATTGGACATATATTTAGACGTGTACCTGTCTAGCAATATTGGCATGTCTAGGGGTTTTGGCCCTACCTGTCGGGAGACAGGTGGTAGTACTGAACTAATTAGTTAGCACTAACCACCAGGTAGAAGGATAACAATAGGTATAATCTTTATAATTAGACTTTTACAAGTTAAGAAAAGCTATACTATTATTGGTGGTAAAACTATAAAAGGAAGCTATACCTACCTAAACTACTAATAGAAGAGCTTCCCTAGGTAGAACAAGAATTCGTGGAAAGCGCGACCACGTTATTAGGCACTATTACGCCACTAGAACCGTCTATAGAAGCACTATAGGAAACTACTCTTCTCTCTTTCGAACCTAGCCAAGTCGTAGAAGCAAATCTAAGTATAGAAATACCCTTCTACTAGATAAGAAAGACGTCCTACCTCTATATTCCGGTCTAAGCTAACCTAGGAGACCAAACTACAGATATTTACTTCAATATAGGTAGTTTAACTAACCTAGTCAATCGGATATAGATTTCCTCATGAGTAAAGAACCCCTGATAGATTAAGGGCGAGTCCTATACTCTTAAAGGAGTTAATTTAAGGACTACGATTAGTAAGCAGGTCGAGTTTAACTTCTATATCCTAGGAGAGGCTTAGAATACGCTAATTAATAGATATATCTATATTATAGCCAATGTTATTAACGAACTTACTCTAAAGATACTATTAGGTACCGACTTTATAACTACCTATAATATTAAGATTAACTTTGTCAAGGGCATCTATACCTTTAGATCATTAGCTAATATAAAGGTCTATAGGGATATTATAAAAAAGAACCCTAAGCCTATCTCTTGGAAAGTTACTACCGCCTAGTATACCGTTATACCTATATACTCTACCTAGTTACTTGAGATATACTTTATTCTACTACCTGACAATCTCCTAGAGAACAAGTACTTCTACTTTACTACTAGCTAAGAAGGAATCTAGGACGTTATAGTTACCTAGTATATCCCTAGGGTAGTAATCGTCTGAAATGACATTAATACCCCTATAATTATCCGAAAAGGGGATAAGGTTAGCTATCTATTAGAATACTTAGGAGAGGACACCGCTATATAGATTAGCGTGACGGACATAGAAAATATATAGGCCGAGGTTTAGGACGGAATTACTAAGTAAGAGCTAAAGAGGAGGCTAGAAGAAACCTAGTACGTATACTACTAGGAAAAAGCTAATAACGACTAGGAACTTCTACTACCAAATAGGATAAGTTTTTATACCCTATCATATGGTATCAAGAAACCTAACAACATCCTAGCTATCAAAAGCAAGGATAGTATTAGTATTGTTAACATAAGCCCCGAATTTACACTTAAGGTAAAGGAACTTCTAGACAAATATAACCTCTACTAGGATAGGGGAATCGTGCTAATACTAGAATACCAGAAGATATAGATTAATCTAGTTAACAGATAGTAAAAGCAAGTCTATACGGTTAGACCGTACCTAATAGGGCTTAAAGACTATAAAGCCCTTGACAAGCATTACGACTAACTCTAGGTATCCGGAAGATTCACTTTTATAGATAAACCTACCCTAATTATATACCTAGCCTTTATTATATAGAGGAAAGTCTCTGAAAAGCGTAGGGTAGAGGTTAAGAAAAGCCGAAGTGTGGTTAACCTACGACTATTAAATATAATTATAGTCCTAGATATTTATCCCCTGCCTAACTAGGATAACATTATAGCCGCTATAGTCAGTAATAAATTCTTTATAGCCTTAGATACTTTAGGATTTTTCTACTAGCTCCCTATAGCCAAGGAGTATAACAACTATATAGTCATTATAAGCCACTATAGCCTGGAAAAATCGAACGTAATACTTATAGGTTTTAAGAATATACTAGCCTTTATATAACGCTATATAGATAGACTTTTCCTAAAATACTACCATTTTATTAGGGCATATATTAACGATATTATTATCTTTAGCAAAACCAAAGAAGAATACCTCGAACACCTATACACTATTTACAAAATCCTTGATAAGGCCTATATATATATTAGCATACCTAAATCATTCGTAGGCTACCCGGCTATAAGGCTCCTTAGGTACATTATAAATGGTAAAGGCATCGCTAAAACCGATAACCATATCGCCACTTTTAAGAAGCTAAAGTTCCTAGATATACTTAATAATCTAAAGCACTACCTCAGAATGGCCGGTTAGCTTAGGAAGGGCATTCTATAGTTTGATACAAAAGCAAGGCCACTTTAGGTACAAAAGACAGCTCTAATGGCTATAGTATAGAAAGAAGGAAAGCTTAAGCCTAGGAAAGCTAAAAGGGCCTAGAAAGCGGTCACTTCTACTATCAAGTTTACCCTAACTAAGGAAGAACTCGAATCCTTTAGGTTGCTCTAGGAACACTTATATAACTAGGAGTTTCTCTATTACTACCGCCTAGAAAAACCATTATTCCTTAAGTTAAATGCCTACTATAATGGCTATAGTGTTATCGCTTTCTAGCTTAAAGGCGACTAGGATAGTAAGAAAATTCCTAGTAGGGACATTCCTTTAAGCAAAGTATAGCCTATCCTATTTATATTAAGAGCGACTACTAACGTAGAAAAGCGCTATAGATCTATAGAGGTAGAAATTACTATACTTATCTAGGTAATTAAGAAACTCTAGAAGATAGTATAATTAAATAGGTACCTAGTTAACGTTCTTACTAACTATATACTAATAAAAGGGATTATAAAGTATATATCCCTAATTATAATAGATCTAGCCAAGGCTAACCTTAAATTAGCTAATGTTACTAACTATCTATCTAGATTTAACCTTAATATCTTTTACATCCCTAGGACCCTAAATATAGTACCTGATATACTATTAAGGTTACCTACCTAGGAATAAGAAGACCCGAAGGTTAAAGACAGCCTAACCGATGAGCTTAGGAACATCTAGAGCAATTACTAGGATACTAAGACCTTTATAGCAGATATAACTATTATAGAACTAGTGCTTAACGACAAATTCAGGGCTAGAATTATCGCTAGCTATCCCAAGGACTAGAAGTATAGACCTATCTACCAAGCCCTCTACAAAAATAAGAAAGACTTAGTCAGAAATGACCGTACTGGAGCTAGAAAATATAAACGGCCAAAACTACCTATAGGACCGTTCGAACTTTCGAATAGACTACTTTTCTATATAGATTTTGACAATACTAGAAGACTTTATTTGCCGGAAAACTATATTAACTAAGTCCTTTAGATGGTTTATAATGATATATACTATTTTAGCGAAAACAAGATGATAAGCGAGCTTATAGCTATTCATTTCTATAGGAAGGCCTAGAAGGTTTTAAAGTTTGTATAGTACTACAAGGTATATTAGGTAAACTCGACTGACCGTAACCTACCATTAGGGGAACTCTAGCCTATTTATACCTAGCTAATACCATTCTATATAGTAGCTATAGACTTTATTATTGACTTGCTACTAGCATTAACTACCGGTACCCTCTAGTCACTTAAAGGCTATACCCTAGTAGACACCCTCTATACTATAACCTACAAGTTTAGTAAGAAGAAGCTTCTTATAGCTAGCCACCGGACGTATATAGCCAAGGAATAGGTAATAGTTCTTCTAAGGACCTAGATATTTACCGACTAGGGAATACCAGCTCAAATTATTAGTAATCACGACTCTAAGTTTACGTCTAACTTATAAAAGGAAATATTCGCATTACTAGGAACCAAGCTACTATTTTCTATAGCCTATTATCCTCAGACCGATAGGCAGTCTAAACGGACAAACTAGACCGTAGAAATCGCCTTATAGATAAACTTTATAGTTAATTCTAACCGCTTATAGGTTAAAGTCCTACTAGCCTTATAACATTACCTTAATAATATATTAATTATTAGCATTAGGAGGTCCCTAAATAAACTAGTATATAGATTTAAACTATACTTAGTACTAGATATCCTAAGTAAGAAAACCGCTAGAACTAGTAGGTATAAGGCCTTAGAAATCCTATATAACTAATACTAGGCCGAAGCTAATAAAATGATTAATTAGGCTATAGCACTAGCCAAACTATAGTATGACTAGAGATATATACCTACCAAATTCGAAGTTAGGGATACCATTTAGCTACAGCTATATAAGGGATACCATTTACCTAGTAAACCTAATGGGAAATAGTCAGCCTAGAGAGTAGGACCGTTTAAAATCAAGCAAAGGGTAGGAAAACTAGCTTATAAGCTAGATTTTCCTAAATCCTAGAAGGTCTATCTAGTTATATCTATCGCCTAACTCTACTACATTAAACAAGGCCTTAATCCGTTCAAAAGAATCGCACCACTACCACAGCCAATTCTAGTTAATAGTAAGGAATACTAGCAGATCGAGAAGATTATCGACTACTATATATATAGAAAGAAGCGCCTAAGAGTAGAATACCTTGTTCGCTAGCTCGGATTTGACGCGAAGGACGACTAATAGCTTTCCTAGAGTAAACTAGAGGCTACTTCTAGCGAATTGATCTAGGAATATATAAATTGCTATTAGATTTAACCGCCACCTAGAAAGAAACGAGGCCGACCCCCGAAGCAGAAGACTTCTAGCCAGACCTAGGGCATTGTACCTAGCTAGGAAGAAGCCAAATAATACCTAGAGATATATACCTTTAATAGGCTACCTTAAATCTATTTTAATACTAGAAAACCTATTACTATTCCTTATACTATTATCTTTATTACTACTTTTATTCTAAACTTTACTATTTACTATATATAGGCTACTTTAAACCGTATATCTAGCTTAGTTAGCTACTAAACAACCCTACTATTTAGTGAATAGGGCTAAATAGCCTACCTATTTAGTATAGTAGGGCTAAATACTAATAGCTCAAGCCTTCTTTTATCCTATCTTTAAAAGCCCTGCCTAAAAACTATAAAAACCCCTAGAATTCCTACTATTTTCTAGTTTTTCGAACCTCTTTAACTCTTCTACAATTTCTTCAATAACTACCTTCTTTTCTAACCTTTAAATTCTTTAATACCAGCCTTTCTATCAATGTAACTATATAGCTATTACCTATAGCTTATATACTACCATTTCTATCAAAAGGAGGTTATAGAGAGCATCTTCCTACTGCCTTTTGCTTCATTCTATTGCGTGTATAAGAAAACCACTTACTTTTACGACTTTTACTAAGTTTATCGACCTAGAACAGCTTAGTTCCATTAGTCACAATGGCTAAATCTAGAAGCAAGGCTAGAAAAAGCGACAAACAGGTTGCCAAAGGCGCCTAGGGCTCTATAGCAGCGGTAGTAGCTATAGTAGTAACCCTAGCTACCGGAAACGAGCCTCCGGTTGGCTAGCAAGATATACCTGTATCGTAGTCAGCGATAGTAACCAAAGTAGCTAATACCCCGACTACCATGTTTATACCTATCAATTGGCGAAAGAGATAGATAGCCATAGAGGTATCTAACTAGGTACAAACTATACCTATACCTATACCAGGTATATACTCCGGCCCTATAAGTGAAAACAATACCCTGGTAGATAGTAATATCTAAGATCTCCTTAAGAACCTAGACACAATACTAGAAAGTAGTATAGGCTTTATAGCCAACCTAGGTGTCAAGGAGGAATTCTATAATGACCTAGTAACAGGCAGCCTAGTCCGAGTACGCTATAAAGATATAGCTATAGCCTTCGAAGGCAAAGATCCTAATATACTATAGTATAACTTATAGTATATACCCCCTCGAGTTGCTAATACCCCTTATAGTATTACCTATAACACCTTTAGCCCTCTATACCTATAGTTTCTAGAGGATACTATAGTCAAATAGTATTATAATAATAAGATAGGCGCTATAGCCCAAGTCCCTAGAAGCGTAATTAACACGGTCCGTACTAGCAAGAGCAAGTACGAAGCGGTTTGCCTACTAGCTATATACCACTTTGTTAATAGCTACTAGTTATAGGGAGAGCAAATAACTATAGCTAACTATAAGACCTTCCGTAGTGTAGACAAGGATAATACTACTAAGATTCCCTATCTAGAGGCTAAATTTGCCTTCGTCAAGATCAAGGGCGATATAAAGGCAATATTATTTAGCGTCATCGCAAGTATATTAGTTATAGTCGACCTATATAAAGCTACTAATAATAACAATGACTATATTATACTAGCGCTATTTTTCGCTAAGCACTATAAGACCTTAAACCTATAGGGAGGATTCTAGCCTCGTACTACTAATAGCAATATAATATATAAGACAGGGGGTACCTATATAGTTATATATACCTAACGTGTTAGTAAAACTAGATAGGTCCCTATCGATATAATCAAGGTACGCTAGTATAAGTAGCTAGCTAATGCCTTCCCTAACATTCCTATAGATAAGGATACTATACTAACCTTACTATCCCTAATTAAGGTCGCTATTACCAAGGTATAAGATATAGTAAATAAGAAGAGGCCTCTGACGCCTCTGACTATATACTAGGCGATTCCGACGCTTAAGCCTACTAACTTCCCATCCTACGAATCGGATATAACCTAACTAGAGTAGGACTACTAAGAGTCTAGCCCTATCGACGCTACCTAAGATACGACTACGTACCTATACACGTATACTAGCTTACCTATAGCTATGCTATAGGATACCGAGTAGTATAGTAAAGAGAGCATGTCGGTTATTAATAAGCCTATAGCTAATACCACTACTAGCCTAATAGCCTAGGCCTTATTATAGCTAGACTTGACACTCTAACTACCTAAGCTAGCACCTTAACCTACTATACCTATTAGGTACGTATAGTATAGGGTACCTACTGATAGATTCGCCTGTAGGACCGAAAGGGACCCCGAGGACAAAGAAGAGGAGGCCGAGTCCTAGGGTAGGCTTAATAATATATATATCACCTTTAATAGCCTCGAGGAGGCAGAAAATACCCTCGTAGGTATAGAGTTCGACCCCTTTACCAGTACCAATATCATCAAGTCTGACCTGCTATATCTATCTATAGCTATAATGATCAGACCTATCAAGGACTACCTTGCCTATACCTACTAGGAATACTATAGCAACAAGGAAATACTTATCTATACCTACTATTAGATCTGCTATTTCTACTAGAAGGCTAGTAATAATTCATATAAGGCTAATATAGCTATATATAGCCTTAAGAAAAAGCTAGAGAACGTATATAAGGCCTACTATACTACCAGTATAGTGCCTACTAATATACTAGAGCCTAAGGAACTACTAGTAACCTATATCTATATACTAAAGGGAGATAGTAATACCTTAGTTAATAGCTACCTATTTAAACTTAATTACCTTTACTATAGCCTAACTAGTCACTAGGGCCTATACTCTATACCTATATATATCACTATAGCCTATAATACCATTAAGGATAACAAGACTAACAAGGACTTCGCTAAACACTAGTACCTAGCCACCAAGGCCAACCTTCTTAGTATAGGTTAAGCTATAATCTAGAGGCAGGATAAGGCTATTAGTAACGTTACAAAGGACCTTAACCAAGTCAAGGAAGAACTTAGGCAACTAAAGGAGGCGTCTATAGTCGTAAATAATAACTATATAGCCACCTTTAACTAGAGGAAGGGAGCGGACGAGAAGATACGATAGCTAGAAGAAACGATCGCCCGGCTTACCGAGCGTACCATAGCAATTACCACACTACAGAAGGCTTCCAGGAGCCAGGAGCCTATAGCTCGCCTACCTCTGCCGGCTGCCACTAGACGCGGTGCTCCCCCGAGTTCGATTACCAGGCCGGTAGCATACCCGCTACCTATAGCCACTGGCTAGAAACGCCTGCGCTTGGATATACCTATATAGGAGAGTCCCTTGTATAAGAGGGCCACTAGTATAGTCTATAGCAACCGTACCCTAGTCAGGGATGCCTAGGCCAGGGCTAGAATACTTATACGGCCCCCTTAGGAGTGTCTGTCTGTAGTGTTAGCATTCATTGTAAACTTAGGAGCTACCGGGAAGAAGAAAGACTAAAGGACAGATAGATCTAACAATAGGGAGGATAAATAGGACACTTGCTAGAATTATTACTATAGATAAATGATTAATATATTTACTAAGTTATGATAGGTTGTTATATTTTTCTTTTTGAACCCTAGTACCTATTATAGTATATAGTTGTTAGTAGGTTAGATCTAACTAACCTATTAATAGGGATAATAAGCTAGGGGTTATAGATATATATTTAGATAGTATCCCTAAGTGCCTTTAGTACTTGGAAGAATTAATGTATCTTATTACCACTTCTGTAGACCGTACTAGTTAGTCTAGGAGTGCTACTTACAGCGCGAATACCGCTGTAGTGTCATATTGTATAGCCTGTCCGAGCTATAGTCATTTGTAGCTATTAAGCTATAGTAGCTCCTTTAAGGGGCCTACCTTCTATATTCGAAAGTCTAAAAGAGTTAAGTATAGTGGAGTGATTCCTTTAAAGCTATAGTTTAAATATAGCTATCGTAATTATAGTAGTGATAGTATCACTAGTTTTAATTATAATAATAATAAGATAATACCTCCTATGCTCGAATCAACGGATAACTTGTCAGATGTACCCATCGTAAATACTATAATAGCTAGTAGGTCGACTCCTACTCCTATAACGCCTTAAAAGTATAAGCGTGCTAAAGCTTCTATACCGTAAGTGCTCCTTTGTTCTATCGTTGATTTCGTAGTGTTTTAGCGATCCTAGCGGATCTGGCGTTTTCAAGCGAATTCACGTGGTTCGGTTCCTTCTGATTGATTTAACGGCGACTCTATTATAGTTTCTAGCGCTTTGCTAGTTACGTCAAGATCGTTCGGGCTGACTAAATATAGTAATATTAAAGCTGGCGAGCTTTGTAAGGTGCCCTATGGAATATATATATAGTTAGCTCTAGTAGGACGTTCTTTTAGCGAATGTCGTAATCATTCTAGCGCTAGCTCCTGCTATTACTACTATACCTATAGTTATTATAAGTATAAGGATATATACGTTAATCGCCTACGTGTCTGATAGCTCTTATAATGCTTATACTGATTAGAATAGTCCTACTTCTTATATTAGATCGGCAAAGGATTCGACAAAGGCTCTACTAGATGGTACTAAGGCTTCTATAAGTCCCTAGATCCTACCCTCTACCTTTGATATATAGGTAAGATAGAAGTGCTAACAGTTGTATATAGGATCTTAAGAAGTTACGTATAGTTCTTTAGAATGACCTTAAACATACTAGCGTTTCCTCCAAGCAAGTTAAGGACAATATAGAGGAGTACAAGCTTGATAAGGCTGAACTTATATGCTTTACGAAGATCGCCTGCTCTATATACGATATCTTCTACCAGTTGGGAAAGATTAAGGAGGGTCGTAATGCTCGCGTTAGTGTTTCTAATGATACGTTAGGCGCTATGCTATCGCCTAGTAAGGATAAAGGCAAGGGTAAAGCTATTGATCCTGGTGACGGCTAATAGTAGAAGATTACGTAGATATATTTAGGAGTACTAGGCGGAGTACTAGATAGTATCTTAGGTACTTATATACGTGCCCTGGTTTATTTTCTTGAATTTAACTTATTTGCCACCCCCTAGTTATATAAGCCTGTGACTAACATCCTAAAGATTAAGGAGTGCTCTCTAGTGCTCGAAAGCTTATTAGCTAAGTCATTTTGTAAGCCTATCTACTAGTATCTAACTAGTTAGTAGATATACTACTTTAAACGTTCCTTTTACCGCTTCCTAGTATAATTATATATTATAGATATCTATATACTATAGGCAAGTATTAATATATTCGTTCTTAGCTATTACTAGTCTAATCGTTTGCTAATTGTTATAGTAGATATTCTACGGTTCTCCGAGCTTAAGATTAATGTCCGTAAATAGCCTTTTAAGCGCTATAGCCTCTCTTGCTATAAGGGAGAGCGTTAGAAGTTCTGCTTTAGTACTCGACGTTATGATAGTATCCTAGTATGACGCCTTCTATATAATAGGACTGCCAAATAGGAAGAAGATATATCCCTACGACGAATACCGCGTATCTAGATCATCTATATACGAAGCGTCCCTAGCAATTATAAGCGTCAGACTATCTAGCGCTTACTCGCCTCTATACTAGATTGATAGGTAAGAGCTCCTAAATAGATATCTTACTACTTGCTATACCTCTAATAAGTAGTCTAGTCCTAGGTTAGTTAGGTATTAGGATAGTACTAAATAGGTATATACGACGTCTAGATATAATATAACTATATAGTATAGGATTAATCTAATAAGCTCTTAATACTCTTTGATCTATATACTAGTAGCGCTTCCCTTGAACTTCTTTAGTTCTTTATAGCTTAAGGGAGTTAGTTTATACGTATTAGGCATGTCTAGTCTATATCTTCTTGCTACCTTTCTAATATATTAGTCATAGACTAACTATATCTTATATATAGGTCGGTCTCGAATCACCCTAATCCCGAGGAACCAACTAATATCACCCTGCTTATAGACGTTATAACGAGCTTTGATTCCTTCTATCACACGCTCGGCCGCTATAGCATTACTTTTATAGAAGAAGACCAAGAAGTCGTCAATATAGAAGATCAGGATAATACGTTTATTATAGCCCCGGGTAGCTATAGGCCTATAGCGCTCCTGCTAACGGTAGGCAAGGTACTAGAGGCTATAGTCGCCCAGAAGGTAACGGCCGTCACAGAGGCCTATAGGCTTCTCCCGGCCGAGTAGATAGGCAACCAGGAACACAGGTCTACCGAACTAGCCATTCGGCTTATTACAGCCCAGGTTTAGGAGGCTTAGAGGTACAAGGTAGCTGCCTCCCTCCTATAGCTCGATATCTTAGGGGCTTTTGACACTATTAATTATACCCGACTACTAGCCACTCTACGGAGCTAGGGCTTCCCGAAGTGGTTAGTAGTCTAGGTTAGGGAGTAGCTACGGGATAGGGTAGCTATCCTTTACTTCGATGGCTAGAAAACAGAGGATATAGTAGTAAGGGCTAGGGTCCCCTAGGGGTCACCCCTCTCCCCTATACTATTTATCCTCTATATAGCCTCCCTCTACCAGGCTATTCGCTAGGCTAGCCCCGTGGTTAGTTTGGTAGGCTTTGCCGACAATACTAACCTTCTAGCCTTCGGGAGGGCCGAGGAGGCCTATAATAGCCAGCTATAGAGGGCTTAGGAGGCCTACCTATAGTAGGCAAAGACCCGGGGTATAGCCTTTGCCCCGGAAAAGTACGAACTTATCTACTTTAACAGGGGCCGGAAACAATGGTCGCGACCGCTAGAGCTCCTACGGCCCGGAGGGGGTACTACTACTATAGCCCCTTCGAAGTCGGCTAGATTCCTAGGGGTCTAGCTAGACTAGAGGCTATAGTAGGGCCCCTACTACGTAAAGGTAGCTAAGAAGCTAGAAACCTAGGAGTTTGCCCTAACTAGGCTTACCACGAAGACCTAGGGCCCTAGCCTACTATAGGCCCACGAGGTCTATACCAAGTGTATCTATAGTGCCCTAACTTATAGGGCCTCGAACTTCTATAAGCCTACTAAGCCAGGGGGTAAGCCGGAAGGCCCTACTAGGGAACTATCAAAGGCCTAGTATAGGGCCCTTCGGGTAGTTACCAGGGCCTATAAGGCTACCCCTATCTACTGCCTTAAAACGGAGGCCTAGGTACCACCCCTTGACCTCTACCTTAATAAGAGGCTAGCCGACTTCGAAGCTAAACTCGACTAGCTACTCCTATAGACCGGGACAGGCCTAGGGGCCCCCTAGGTCCCTATAAGAGCTCTTATCTAATAGGCCTATAATAGGCTAAGCCAGAGGTTCCAGAAGAGAAGGGCTAGGGCAAGGGGCTAGGAGCCGAGGCCTATAGCCCTAGAGGTAGCAAGATCGACAGTCCGGTAGTAGGTTTAGGAGGGCTATAGAGAGGGTCGACCCCCCCTTTAGACCCTACAAAGAAGGCTATAGGCTATAGAACTAGCTATAGCGGTAAGCTAGAGCAACCGCTAGAGGGCTAACCAAGCCGGTAGGAGGATATAGCGCGTATCGGACAAGGACCCCCCGTACCTAGTTTTTACGGGGGAAGGCCTATAAAGGCACTAGGGCCTAATAAAGGCCTAGAGCTCCCTACTGGTATAGGCCTATATAGGGGCTATTGGCTTCCGTGACTTCCTTTTTAGGGTTCAAGTCCCGGGGGTTAGTACCCCCTACTATGCCTACGGCTAGGGGAGGGAGACTGTCGAGCACCTAGTTATATAGTGCCTAAACCTACTAAGAAGCCGAACGTAGGAACCCTGGGAAATATAGTTGTAAAGGGACCTAGACCTCGTTTTACGGGGTATAGGGGCCTGTAACTATCGTTTGGCAAGGAGGGTTCTATAGTGGCTAATAGACCTAGGGAGGCTCCTGGAATACCGCCTTGTAAGGAGGCTAGACCGGGAGGGAAGGCCTCTTTAGGGCTATTCCAGCTACTTCTCCTTTTCTTTGTAGTGTATTAGTATTCCGGACCGGGCGTTAAAGGAGGGATAGAGGTTTTTATCCGGCCTATTAGGTATAGTTTCCTTTGTATATAACTAGAGAGGCTCTGGTATACTTATTAGTATAGCGGTGTAGGATTAATAATAATAATAATACGTTTGTTATAGCTTAGGAAGAGGCACTTTTCTTCTTCTAATAACTCTATCCTAAGTTCTGAAAGCGTTTTATAGAACTCTTTATATTATAAGAGTAGCGAGTCTCTTAAGCTATATAGAGCTCTTTATAACTCTATATATTTCCCTAGCTACTTGAATCCTTCTAGTAGTTTATAGACGATAGGATTGTCTTCTAGTCATTTGGCGTTAAGGAATGCTTATACTATATCGAACTATTTAACTTCTAAGTCGAAGTATACTACGATCGCTATTATTATATAGAATAACTATACTACTAGAGTAGCTATATATATACTTTCTACTAAGCTAATATCTTATAGATATCCTTGTATATAGATTCTTACCTTATACTTTTCTAAGAAACCGTCCTTGTTAAACTTATATACGAATACCTATTTTAATAGTATAGGTTATGCTTTTGCCTACTTATATAGTACGATCTTCTACGTTCCCCTGCTCTCTAAGTTACGTATCTCCTCGCGAGCCGTGTCTTTGAACTACTATCCTAACAGGTAATTATATAGGTCTCGCCAGTTATTAGGAACGTAAATAAGATTATCGACGTACTAATATAGCTTATTTAGGGCTACTCCGAGGTATATAGTATCCTTCTATCGTATAATGGTAGTAAACACTATATATACTATTCGTATGCTCTGGTCTTCTAGGTAAGCTTCCTATTAATTAGGTAGGTAAGTCTTATAGAACTATCACTAGAGTTCTTTTATTATGTAGATAAAGGAGTAGTAATAATTGACCCTCTCTTTGTTTTATAGCCGTTTACTTGACTATATAGGGTCCCTAGGTATACAAGCCCTCCTCCTACCTCTACCTCTCCTTATAGGAGGTTACCAAATAGCTTCTCCTTTGCTTCTACCTTCTAGAGGGTATATTAGCTAATCTAGAGTTCGCTTAATACTCTATTCCTCTAGTATAGCCGGGTATAATATATTAGTAATACCGTCCTAAGCTCCTAGCTCTTCCGTCTATTTGTTACGTGTACTAGATTCTTCTACAGAAGGCATTTCTCCGTTAGATTCGACGGCTCCCCTACTCTCCCTAGTGTCTGGTTAGCTAGCTAGCGACTAGGAAGGCCCTGATTTAAACCCTCCTACTTCCTAGTAGACATCCCCTTTACTAGCTAGCACGGGGTATATTATTAAGGGCTTAGGTATATATTTAGGGGTTAAGAGTCCTCTAAAGCTCTCTATCTATTTGGTAAGTTTGTCTATTACTTATATCTCTACTATAGGAGCCTCTAGAACTAATTACTCGCTTATAGGCTATATATTAGAGAGCTCCCTTACCCCCAAGTCTTAACCCTATTAGAGAGGTTAATCTACCGCTAGACTCTCTTGCGATAGAGGCGGCTAAGCTACTATAATAGAGTCTTCCACTGGTTAGCAGGTCTATAGTATCGCTTCCTAAAGAAACTCGGTATCCTAGGAATCTTTACCAAGATCGAATTGATTGATTTCCTAGCTTGCTACTGCTAGTGACGACTCTATCGGCTACTCTTTGCCTAGGTAGTAGAAAGTCTTCTTATTAAAGCGAACATTATAAGTTATAATAACCCTATCGAGCTTGGGTATCTAAATACGATAGATATTAGATATATGATATCCTATAAGATACCCTATTAGCCTACGTGGTAGTACCTTAAAGTTCTTTATACGCTGCTTAGCTTCCCTATCCTTATAGAGGATATATACCTAGTATCTATATATAAAGATACTATTCTAATCTAGGTATAAGTTACTAGTTAATATAATTGTTAAGCTAGGTTTATATTAGCGAAAGTACTATTTAAACTAGCTATAGAGTACCTTATTAGGAGTTCTAAACGAGTAAGTATAGCTTAGGCTTATTATATATAAGTACGTTACTACTTGTATACTTTCTAACTAGAGCTTTATAGGTAGATTTGTACTATTAAGTATCTTAATTAAGTATAAGATCAGTTCTTGCCCTACTTGCTCTACTAGTCCGTTAGGCTTATAGGTATATAAAGGTAAGAGTTTAAGATTAATCCTACTCTCTGCTACCTAAGTCTAATAGTATATTAGTATACGCCCTGCTAAACTAATCGTCGTAATGTCATTATCCTGCTTAATCTTATAGATAGCAAGCCTATATTGGCGTCTTACCTAGCTCTCGAAGTTCTAGATAACTCCTATGATTTGGTCTAGTAACTTCATTATTAGGAGGAAAGGGAAGAGCTTCCTACTATACTCGTTAATAATTATAAGTAGCTATCGCGATCTATCAATCGATTCGGGATAGTTAAACAAGTCCTAGGCTACTCGCCAGAACAGGTATATAGACTTCTACTCTAGTAGTCTTCTCGAAATGACCTTAGTGGTATAAATACGAGCGTAGCTCTTATACTTAATACGCGCCGTCCCCTTAATATAGACGTTTCTAGCGTTATTAATAAGTGCTTTTAACACTTCTAGTCCAAGGTAGCTAGCTCTCAAGTGCTAAAGATCCTCGGTGTCCTCTCTTATAGTAGGTAATGCTTATATATATAACCTTCTAATATATATAGCGAATATATCCTATAAGGACATATAAACGTTTATAATACCCGCTTTACTAATTAAGATATAATCTAGGAAGCTCAAGTAGTAGGAAAGTAGCTTATATTCGAGGAAGGTAAGATTATACTTACATTCTAACTTATAAAGAATAACGTTATTTTCTAGTATTCTAAAACGTAGTAAGCAATCTAAGCTATAGTACTAAGCGCCTACCTTAAGTAATAGAGCTTCTAAGACAATATTAATATAGAACCCTTTAACAATAATAATATCCTTAAGTATTAGCTTCTTAGTATATAGTCTATATAGTCTATCTATATAACGAACCCAACTCAGACTTCTTCTGAAAGGGTTCAGACGAAGGTAAGTGGCGCGGGACAAGCGTACAGGTCGTCTGAGGGATTCGGTGAAGCCAAAGGGTTCACAACAACAGAGTTGTCTCTCACAGTAGTGCGATGCTGTTAGGAGTACTGTGATTGTGAGTTGCTATCACTGGTGAACTCCAGAGTCCACCGTAACGAGTGACTATTTACACGTATATATAACCCTGGTGATCACTCCTGATCACAGTGATCGTGAGTGATCGTATAGTGGTGATCACCCTGATCACTGGTGAGCGCAGTGATCATAGCGCTTCTCATGTTGTGATTGGCCCTTCCGTTCCTTCGGCTTGATTGGTCTGTCTGTGCCGGTGGCCCAGGCGGCATCTGTATGCATATTTCCGTGACAATCTAGAACGTTCTTAATCACCTAAGTACCCCTCCTATTAATAGGAAAGGTTATTATACCTACTTTAACAAACTTAGGATCTTTTACCTTAACAAATATCTTAGGTAAAAGGAACTTCTTATTATTAACTAAGTAGGTTATACTATATAAGTCTAATAGAGTACTTTCCAAAAGAGGATAATGCTATAGAGTAATTATATATTATAAACATAACCCGATCCGGCTAGAGACCTAGGGACAAGCTATAGAAGGCCCGTACCAGGCGCTAATAGGTATGACCCTATAAACAATAGGCATGGTCAGGGTATAGCTAGAGGAACGAGCGGCCGGTTCGGGGTATAAAATATACCTATTAGACCCTAGATCCGAGAGGGAGGTTTTAGCTCCCTAAGGATCAGTCCTCTAAACAACCTACCTACCTACCCTAGAAAAGATAATTGACTCTCCTACCTACAAACCTAGCCCGAACCAATCTAGTAGGCCCTATAATAGTACTACCTCCGTAACAAGTTAGCCTAGTAGCAGGCCCTCCTAATAGTTTCTAATCCTTCGAACCCTTTGTCACCCGAGATAGTACCGTCACCTAGTCGTTTGACGCCCTTAGTAGCAAAAGGGGGATCCTCAAGTCAAAGCGAGACTCTTTTAGCTTAGCATCGACCACGAAACTACTCCGAACCTCCTTTATATATCCTTACGTCTTCTGTATCAGACTCTTTGCTACCAAATCCTAATTATAAGGAGCTAGTCCGTAACTTAGAAGGTCGAGTTAAGGAACTAGAAAGACTATAGTAACTATAAGATTAAGAAAAGTTCCTACTTAAGAAGTTAGGATTGCCAGAACATCCGAAAACTTCGAAGCGACCTTGATCCCTAATTAAATCCTCTAACTCGAATAATTTAGGATATTACTCTAAGGCTATTAAGGTCACTAACTTAATTCGATTTACTAGTATTATAACCTATTGTCGGTGTCGAGAGTAGCTCTAAGATTTGTAATATACCTTCTAAGGAGATCCTAGGCGGTTTAAAATATCATAGAATCGCATTCTATTCGTACTTAATTATATAGATAAATAACCCTAAAACCGTTAATATAGTTATTATTAGAATATATTAACTAAGGAATACGAGTAGTTAGAAAATAACTAGACATTATTTAAGGAATAGATAAATACCTATATAATCGATCTTACTAATTAGGCCTCTTAAGCTATAAAAGCATTAAACTTAGCTTGCTAGTAAAACGAATAGTCCCTATAGGACCTTTACTACTATCTTAAATCGCTAGAGGCCTAATTCCCTTACTAAGATAAGAAAAGTTAGGCTTTAAGCTTCTATACTAAACTATCGCCTTTCCTTATCTAATATATTGATCGCTATTACGCCTATTACCTAGAAACGCGAGAAGGAATAGTATAACTAGCTTCGCAAATCTAGTATAGCTTCTAGTAGCTAAATTATATATAGACTAGCCCCTTTTCGCTACCGACTTAAGATTAACTATATTATATACTAAATATATTATACTCTTATATATCACCCTTCTATCATTATTATTATTATTAATCCTACACCACTATACTAATAAGCATACCAGAGCCTCTCTAGTTATATATAAAGGAAACTATACCTAATAGGCCAGATAAAAACCTCTGTCCCTCCTTTAACGCCCGATCTAGAATACTAATACACTATAGAGAAAAGGAGAAGTAGCTAGTATAGCCCTAAAGAGGCCTTACCTCCTGGTCTAGCCTCCTCGTAAGGCGGTATTCTGGGAGCCTCCCTAGGTCTATTAGCCACTATAGAACCCTCCTTGCCAAACGATAGTTACAGGCCCCTATACCCTGTAAAACGAGGTCTAGGTCCCTTTGTGACCGTATTTCCTAGGATTCCTACGTTCGGCTTCTTGGTGGGTTCGGGCACCAAACAACAAGGTACTCGACAGTCTCCCTCCCTTAGCTATAGGCACAGTAGGGGGTACTAACCCCTAGGACTTGAACCCTAAATAGGAAGTCACGGAGGCCAATAACCCCCGTACGGGCCTATATTAGCAGGGAGCTCTAGGCCTTCGTTAGGCCCTAGTGCCTTTGTAGGCCTTCCCCCGTAAAAACTAGGTATAGGGGGTCCTTGTCTAATATACGCTATATCCTCTTACCGGCTTGGTCGGCCCTCTAGCGGTTGCTCTAGCTAGCCACTACGGCCAGTTCTGTAGCCCGTAGCCTCCTCTATAGGGTCTGTAGGGGGGGTTAACCCCCTCTATAGCCCTCCTAAACCTACTGCCGGACTATCGACCTTGCTACCTCTAGGGCCGTAGGCTTCGGCTCCTAGCCCCTTGCCCCGGCCCTTCTCTTCTGGAACCTCTAGCTGAGCCTGTTACAGGCCTGTTAGATAAGAGCCCTCGCGGGGACCCGGGGGGCCCCTAGACCTGCCCTAGCCTATAAGAGCGGCTAATCGAGTTTAGCTTCGAAGTCGGCTAGCCTCTTGTTAAGATAGAGGTTAAGGGGTGGTACCTAGGCTTCCGTTTCGAGGCACCGGATAGGGATAGCCTTATAGGCCCTGGTAACTACTCGAAGGGCCCTATATTAGGCCTTTGATAGTTCCCTAGCGGGGCCTTCTAGCTTACCCTCTGGCTTAGTAGGCTTGTAGAAGTTTAAGGCCCTATAAGCTAGGGCACTATAGATATACTTAGTATAGACCTTATAGGCCTATAGTAGGCCAGGGCCCTAGGTCTTTACGGCAAGCCTAGTCAGGGCAAACTCCTAGGTTTCTAGCTTCTTAGCTACCTTTATATAGTAGGGGCCCTACTATAGCCTCTAGTCTAGCTAGATCCCTAGGAATCTAGCCAACTTCGATGGGGCTATAGTAGTAGTACCCCCTCCAGGCCGTAGGAGCTCTAGCGGTCGCGACTACTATTTCCGGCCCTTATTAAAGTAGATAAGTTCGCACTTTTCCGGGGCAAAGGCTATACCCCAGGTCTTTGCCTACTATAGGTAGGTCTTCTAGGCCTTCTATAGCTAATTGTTATAGGCCTCCTTGGCCCTCCTAAAGGCTAGAAGGTTAGTATCATTAGCGAAGCCTACTAAACTAACCGTAGGGCTAGCCTAGCGAATGGCCTGGTAAAGGGAGGCTATATAAAGGATAAATAGTATAGGGGAGAGGGGTAACCCCTAGGGGACCCCGGCCCTTACTACTATATCCTCTGTTTCCTAGCTATCGAAGTAAAAGATAGCTACCCTATCCTGTAGCTACTCCCTAACCTAGACCACTAACCACTTCGGGAAGCCCTGGCTCCGTAAAGTGGCTAATAGCCGGGTATAGTTAATAGTGTCGAAAGCCCCTAAGATATCGAGCTATAGGAGGGAGGCAGCTGCCTTATACCTCTAAGCCTCCTAGACCTAGGCCGTAACAAGCCGAATGGCTCGTTCGGTAGACCTATATTCCTAGTTACCTATCTACTCGGCCGGGAGAAGCCTATAGGCCTCTACGACGGCTATTACCTTCCGGGCTACTATAGCCTCTAGTACCTTACCTACCGTTAGTAAGAGCGCTATAGGCCTATAGCCACCTAGGGTAAAGTAGGCCTATAGGGGTTTGCCAGGCTTACAAAGGACTACTATCTTAGCCCTTTTAAACCAGGCCGGGAAATAGCTAAGCCATAAGCTCTCCGAGGCTAGTATAGCTAGTATCCGGTAGAGCGGCCGCCTATAGGCCTTTAGGAGGCCTATAAGGAGGAGGTCCTCCCCTAGGGCCTTCTACGGGGCCGCTCTAGCTAGTACTACCCTGACATCGCCTACCGTAACCTCCTAGCTCATTTCGAACTTCGGCTCCTAGTAGTCGTTTAGATCCGGGTCATTAATATCTGATAGGTCTGCTTCCGGGTTCGGGAAGAACTTGTCGGCTAGTGCCCTAGCCTTCTGTTAGTAGGTTATAAGCCCTCCTTCGAAGGCCGGGAGCTTCGGAGGGTCGACCGGTAGGTAGCTTTATAGCCTCGCCTACCACTCTAGCCTCTATAGCAGGTCCGGCCAGTTGGTTACCTCCCGTAGCGTAGCTCTCTAGCTCTTAGTCTTTACAGCCGTAATGGTCTTGGCCTGGTCTCGTAGGGCTTACCGAAGTGCCTCCTACGTATAGGGGTTTAGGGTGCCCCTATAGGCCCTCTCTACCTCCTTAGCCCTCTTCCGGGCCTCCCGAACCTCCTTCGTCTACCATCGAGCTCGTTTGCTACCTGTACTAGCCTTCTTTACCGGAGCCGAGACCGTAGCTATCTCCTCGAAGGCCTCTATAAGCCTATCGAAGGCCTATAGAAGCTCCTCCGGGCCCTAGAAGACGGGCCTAGCTAGGGCCGATACCTACCTACCAAGCCGGAGTAGGAGATAGGCCGCCTTAGCCCGTACGACTTCCTCGTCTAGGCTCTTCTAGTCCTACCCTTTACTAGCCGGTATAGGCCTATTAGTCCCCTAGAGGGAGACGTTTAGGGCCTATAGGTAGTAGTCGGATTTCCTACATTCCGCGATATCCCTATAGGTCGTTTCTAGCCTAGCCGAGGCCTAGAATAGGTCTATTATAGAAGGCCGGCCACGTTAGTCCCTTTAAGGGGCCCTAGTAACCTGGCCGTACGGCGTTCGTAGGTCGAGGTCCTACTAGTCCGTAAGGCTAAGGAGGTCCCTAGCCCCTAGGCTAAGCCTGTCAAACAGGTCCTAGACCGGGTAATAAAGGTTAAAGTCGCCTATAAGAACTAGGGGGTAGGTTGGCCAAGGTAGGGCTAGCAGGTCCTATAAGAAGGCCCGTTCACCCTTGCTATTATAGACTGACCAGAGTTCGAACCCCTTCTCTCCTAGGGTTGGAAAGGTTACCCTACACCAGTTCTCCTCTGCCGAGTAGTCCTACTAGCTAACTAGGAACCGTTTAGCCACTAGAATGGCCGCCTTGCCCTTAGGCTTATGAACTAGGTGGTATTTCGAGGCCTAGGGGTAGTATATTAACCCTGTAAACCGGTTAATCTACGGTTCCTAGATGGCTAGTAGGTTGTATTTAGCCTCCTCTAATAGGACCTCGAGGGCCTGTTTGTTTCCTTAGGTGTTCCACTAGAGGATCTTAATTTGCATTCGAGGTAGCCGGAGCAGAGGGCGGGGGCATGGTAGTGGTAGGCTTAACAGCCATCGCCCCCTGGGAGGGGGCTCTGGGCCGTAGTGAGGAGATACGGGTCTGTCGGGCATCGGATAAGGCATTTCTAGCCGCCTATTGGGCTAGAGTAGGCCTTCTATGGGGGCGTTTGGCCCCGGTTTGGTAGTGGTCGTCGTCTTCTAGCTAGCTGCTAAACTCGAAGGTTACCTTCTAGTGTGGTTGCTCTGGTGGTTAGAAGGTCTTCTATTATTATATAGACCCTATAATGAAACATCCTCCTGCTCTATAAAATGCTATAACCCCTACGTCTACCCCTACTCCTAAGTCCTAGGGTAGTAACTTGTATTTCCGGTGTAGAAAAGAAGGACACTTTTCGAGAGACTGCCTAGAGGCACCCTAAGTTAGCACCTATAGGCGGGGTTAGTACCCTAGTCACCGCGGTTTAGGACGTTCTTGCCAGGGAAACAGGCGCTACTTACGGTAGACCCTAATACTATAGGAACGCCTATAGGGGATAATATCTAAAGGGAATAAATGTATATAACTACTACTATAAGCGTATAAAAAGGCATTATAATTATAGTAGACTTAGATTTATATATAGAAGTTAATATCATTGATTTTACCTTTATTTAAAATTATTAACTAAAACGATTTACTTACGTTCTACCTATAATTCGATGGTTTAATAAGATAACTATATTATCTCGTAAGGTATATTAAGTACCTATCATGTTAACTAACGAATATAGAATAACTTATTAACTCGATTATACTTATATTATAGTTAGCCACGATATTAAAACTTCCCTAATCCTCCTAGGAATGCCTATACTTAGCGACCTTACCATTTTATTATTTCCTTTAGAAAACCGTTAGTAGTTTTTACTAGAGACTAACTTAACCCGACTCTAATACCTAAAGAGAATAGAAAAGGACTGCTAGAGGGGAGCTCGAGTCTTTATATTAACTACCGTTTTAGATATACCTACGGATCTATTCCCTAACAAAGAAGAACCGAAATCCTTAGGAAACCTAGAAGAAATCCCTTCTAAGTTATAAGATTTCGCTAACGTAATAGATATATTAAATTCTAGTATCCTTCTATTGTTTAAGGTAACCGACTATAAGATTAACCTATAATCTAAAACTATACCTTCTATTAGACTAATCTACCTACTATCTTACTATAAATTTAATATCTTAAAAGAATACCTTAATAAGAACCTAGCTAAAGGAAGAATCCGACCCTTAGAGAGTTTAGTAGCTAGTCTAGTCCTATTCGTACCAAAGAAGGATAGGAGCCTCTGTCTCTATATTAACTACTAGGGATTAAATAAGATTACCTAGAAGAATCGCTACCTATTACTACTCATTTTGGAAATCCTAGACTAAGTATCTAGAGCCTAATTCTTTACCAAACTTGATATCAAGGACGCCTACTATTAGATTTATATTCGGGAAAGAGATAAATAGAAAACTACCTTCTAGACCTAATATAGGCTATTTAAATACCTGGTTATACTATTTAGCCTAACTAATATACCTACTACCTTTTAGAATTATATTTACTAAGTACTTGGAGGGTTACTTAATAAATTTTATATAGTTTACTTAGATGATATTCTTATCTTTTCTCCTAACCGTAAAACGTATATAAAATATATCTAGAAAGTCCTCGAACGACTCTAGAAAGTATAATTATATTATAAACCTAGTAAATGTTTATTTTATAAAGACTAAGTTAACTTTCTTAGGTTTATAGTAAATTGACAAGGAATTACGATAGATCCTATATAGATTATAATAATAGAAGAATAACTAGAACTATAGACCTATTACGACATTTAAGTATTTCTCGGATTTATTAATTTTTACTGAAAATTCATTTGTAATTTCTCGTAGATCGTCTACCCCTTGATAAGTCTACTAAAGGGGTTAGAAAAGGGGAGGAAGCGGGGACGAGTCTAGTTTAATCTCAAAGAACGAAAAGCATTTTAAGAAATTAAAAACAATTTCAAATCGGCACCGGTTCTCTGGCACTTCGATCCTAAAGAGCCGATAATTATCGAAACAGACGCTTCTACGTTTATAATAGGGGCTATCTTATCTTAGTAAGTAAAGGACTCTCGAAAATATCCCGTTACCTTTTAATCGGCTAAGTTTTTAGGACTAGCCTGCTATTATAGTACCCCTGACAAAGAAATGATAGTAATCGTAGAAAGCTTTAAGCACTAGTGATACTATCTGATAGGGAATCCCTATAGAATTATAGTCTACTTAGACTATAATAACTTATAGGGATTTATAAGATAAACCAAACTTAATGGTTACTAGGCAAGGTAGTATATATATCTATTAGGATTCGATTTTATTATTAAGTACTAACCTAGAAAGTAAAACCTAGTAGACGGCCCTTTAAGAAGACCAGATTACTAGGAAGAAAATCCTCTTAGGAACTAGGAATAGTTACCTATACTTTAGAATAAGATAGTAAACTATCAGAAGGCGTAAGAAGCGTAGAAAGTTTTATAAGCATTTTAATACTAGATTAAAGTCTAATCGTTAAAAGTCAATCTAAAGGGATTATATAATATAGAGAAGGTATACCTCAAAAGAAGGCTAATCATGTTACAAAGACAGGCTAAAGAGGCGGTAAGACTAGAATTAGCTTCTACTATCTAGCCATTATAAATACTTAGAGAGTATATCTTAGAGCTCTAGAGATTAGACTCCTTGACTTAAAGAGTAAGGGAAGGCCTAAAGAAAGGTAAGATAAAAGGCTAGCAAAGCACTAGCGAAGCCGAATCGTAGTCTATAGGATCTGATGGCGAATTACTTTACAAGAGAGCACTTTATATTCCTATAGAGGAAACTATAAGGCAAGAAATCCTCTAGTTACATTATAATAATACTAGAGCTAGGCACTTTAGGCTCGAAAGAACTAGTGAACTTATTTAAAGGAAGTTTAACTAGGAAGGCCTAGCAAGAGACGTTAGAAATTAGTACTAAATATACTATGTTTACTGGATAAGTAAACCTAAATAACATCAGAAATATAGTAGCTTAGAATCCCTACTAATACCTAGCCGACCCTAGTAGGAAATTAGTATAGATCTTATTATAGGTTTTCCTATAGTGAACTTCTAAGCCGAAGAAAAGAACGTAGTATTAATAATCATAGACTAATATACTAAAATAAACTAGTTCTTTGCCATTAGTTCGGACATTATAAGCTAAAAGCTTACTAAACTAATTTACAAAGAAGTTAAACTTAAATATAGTATACTAGAAGGTTATATAAGTGATTATAGCTCTATCTTTACCTCGCAATTTTAGGTAGATCTCTACTACCTAAACTAAGTCTATAGAAGGCTTTCTATAGCATTTTACCCTCAAACCGATAGACAGACCGAGCGAAGTAACCAAACATTAATATAATATCTATACTATTTCGCCATAGCAAACCCTATAATTTAGGTATAAATCCTCCCTAAAGTAGAATTTATTTATAATAACGCTATCAACATAACTACAAGACTACCCCCTTTCTAAGCATTAATAGGATATAACCCTATAATCTCATTATAAATTGGGGACGATTCGCTAAAAGGGAGGTACCACCTTAATATAGTAGAACGGATCGAAAAGTTACAAGCATTACGAAAGTAACTAGAAGACTATTAGAAGAGAGCTATATAAGGTTATAAATATCATTATAACAAAAAACACTAGGAAAAGACATTTAGGAGAGGCGATTTCGTCTTACTTTCGACCTAAAATCTTAGACTAAAAACACTAACAAAATTAATACCTAAGTTTCTTAGCCTATTTCAAGTACTCGACCTAGTTAGCTCGTTAGTATATTGACTAGTGCTACCTATATAGTATACCTAACTATATAATATATTCTCTATCTCGTTACTCAAACTATAGTATCCTTGTAGCTAAAATAAGGCAGAATAGATACCGATATCTAAGTTAGAAGATGATAATAAGTAGGAAGTCAAAGAAGTTTTAATAGAATAGGCTAATAGCAGGACTCAGTGGTTCCTAGTAAAATGGAAGGGGTAGCTCTCTAAATTTAACCAGTAGATAGACAAAGAAGATATTACCAATATATAGGGTAAAGTATATAAGTTTAGGGAGCGTATTATAACTATAGAGCGCCTCCGATATGGTGCTAAGAAGTATAGAAAGAGACCAAGAAGAAGGCGCCCGCGGAAAATGCCTAGATATATATCCTAAGGGAGAATACGTAAACTAGGGGGGCGCGTTACTATAGTAACACGCCCTAATGTAGCGATCGAAACACTATAGAACAGGGCCTAAGGAAGGCGCCCTAGGAGAGGCCCTAAGCTATATCGTAAAAAACTATATTTTGGGCTAACATTATACTAAAATAATAACAAAGAAGGCTTTACTAAAATTAACAAAAACATTTATATTATAGCATTACGAACTAGTAGAGCAAATCTATAATACCGATTTAGGGCTAAAGGGGTATCTACTCTATATAATTAAAAAAAAAAATAAAAACAAAATAAAATATAGCTACCCCGAAAACTCTATTAAAACCTACTATAAGAGACGAACTCTAAGTCTACCGTGTATTTATCTAGGAATTAGGCCGCCTTGTCCTTGCTACCTAGGGCCCCTATTACAAGTATACCTAGTTTAGTAATAAACTTATACTTAGCTATTTACTAAGCGATATAGCCCTTGTTAACAGGCTCTAGATAAGGTAGTAGCAAATACCACTAGATTATAAGATCTTATAGTACCTATACTATATTAGTAAATAATTAGGCAGACCAAAATATAACCAAACCTACCATACTAGTGTTAAACTTAGGCTGTAGGTTAGTAGCTATGATTATATACTTATAATTAGTTACGAACTTGCTATATACTAGCCATTACTCCTATAAATATATTAATATCTACGCTAAATTATAAGCAAAAATAAACAGGTTCCTATAGAAGTAATCTTCTTACTGCCATTATTAATAAGGCCTATATTAGACTAGTAATACTTCTTGACCGCCTCGAAAGTAACGGCCGTATCATTTATAAGCGTAGTAATATAGCGGTAGTAGCGCTTACTAAGTATAAGCAAATCCTTGGAGTCGGCCGTATCCGGCTTTAGGGCTAAAACAACCTTATATATAGACCAAATAATAATTATAAGATTAACTATATCGCCGGTTATAGCACTAGTAGCCTAAACTATCATTAATACCTAGGGAATCGCTCCTAAAATATATATTTACTAGGAGGTAGCTTGTCTAATAGCCCTAGTAGCACTAAGAACACTTAAACAAGCTAGTAGTAAGATATATATACTAAACGTCAAGGGGAACCTCGTCATTCGCGTTAATGTCCTTAATAGCGCTATATAAATACTATATATATAGTAGCGAGTCGGCTATACTAAGCTACTAAATCTCTATAGTATTACCACGGATATAAGAATAAAGATTTGAAAATTGAAAAATGTATTACAAGCAGCCGAAACAAGAACGTTTTATAGAGGATAAGGTTAAAGATTAGAAGAGAATCGAGAACGAAAAGCGGCCCTCTAAGAAGGTTAAAATATCATTTCTATTACTATAGTAGAGACCTTCCTAGCACTATAGTAACTACTAGATATATTTATAACAAAGCAAATCTTTAGATAAAAACATTTAAACCGTAACTATAATAATGGTAATATAGCTATAAATATAAAGGCGCCTAGTACCTACCTGATTATAGTATAATTGTAACCTAAACAATAAATACAAAACACTAAAAGAATGTTAAAACACCACTACGGAACAAAGTTAGATTAAAGCTATTCTGACAGGGCCTACGGATAGGCCCTTTAAGAGGGAGAGTAAATTGTCACGAATATAACCCGATCTGGCTAGAGACCTAGGGACAAGCTATAGAAGGCCCGCGCCGGGCGCTAACGGGTATAACCCTATAAATAATAGGTATAGTCGGGGTACGGCCGGAGGAACGAGCGGCCGGTTTAGGGTATAAAATGTACCTATTAGACCCTAGATCCGAGAGGGAGGTTTTAGCTCCCTAAGGATCAGTCCTCTGAACAACCTACCTACCTGCCCTAGAAAAGATAATTGACTCTCCTACCTACGAACCTAGCCCGAACCAATCTAGTAGGCCCTATGATAGTGCTACCTCTGTGACAAGTTAGCCTAGTGGTAGGCCCTCCTGACATTATATTAAATGTCTTATAATAAGTTAAGAGCTTACTAAGTAGCTAAAGGCTAATAATTAATATATTAAGGGAACTAGGGTATCTTACCCCTAATTACCTAGAATAGGATAGCTTCCCCTACTTGGTGATAAATTGATTTTTTAATCTAGCTTACTTTGGCTTATCAAGCTCCTAGTAAATCCTCTTATACTCCTTGTTAGAAAGGTATAAGCGTTACTTATTACTATAGATAGCTTACTTAAGAGTATAGTAATCTATTAGATCCTATAAGTATCTTAGACGCTTATAGGGACATCTTATATTATACTACTAACTATTACAAGAGTCTCTATATAAGTCTCCGCCTCTCTCCTTACCACTTTTCTAAGCTATAGGAAGTGTTAACGTATTGGTTATTAAGAAGATTCTATACTTCTAAGAGACTCTAGGTTATATATCGTTATTAATTAGGATCTCTGCTATTGTAATAAGAGAGCTAAGCTCTAGAAGTAGCTTTCCTAGACTATTAACAACCTTGACTTTTGTCCTCTTATACGCTACCTAGGCTAGTAAGATATATACGCTAATAGCATTAAGAAAGGTATATAGTCCTTATATACCCTATACTTCTAGGATATTATATTAGATAGCTTACTAGAAGGTAATATTAAAGTTATAAATCTAGCGCTATAGATTAACTCCTAAATACTTAGCTATATTAAGACTAGCTATATATTATACTATAACTATTGTATAGAGCGTCGTAATAGATAGTATAAGTATAAAGCAAAGCGCCTAGATAATCCCCCTAATAAGGTTAATACCCTTCTTCCTATACGCTTTTATAGCTTTATAAAGTTTAGGATCTATAGTATATACTAGCTAGTATTATAGCTATCTTAACCGCTTATTAATATCTATAGTATATATAATATTCTTATAGAAGGAGTCTTCTAGTTATACAAATTTAGCTATAACGGCTTCTTCTAAAGGTATTAGATCACTAGATATCGAAGGTAATAATCCTCCTCCCTAGAGTTACTCCTATAATACCTAGATAAGGTTGTTCCTAGCTTGCTTACAAGTTAGGCGCTCTAGAACTTATAGATCTAGCTCGCGGTTACTATTAGGGTTGACAAAGTCCTATATACTGGCGAATTTAGCCTATAACTATAGTTTAATATACCACAAATTCTAGGAACTAGGCCTAGTAAGGCGTATAGAAGTCTTAACTAGGATCTTAGATATAGTAGACAGATATATCATCGAATGTATATAGAAGTAGGGTAAGAGAGTTTATAATAGAGGAAGCTACCACTAATATTGAAGATACGTCGGCAGAGGAGTAGTCAAGGCGCCAGGCTCATAACTGCCGAACGTAGTGGTGAGCTTCTAGGAGCGTTGAAAGCAGTCTCTACAGTAGGTGGCTATACGAAGGAAAAGAGTGCCTTGTTGAAACTATCTACAAAGGAGACAAAACGACTGATATTTATAGACAAAGGGACTGGCTAATGCGTTGGTAACGACGCCTCATACGCTGTGGCACGTATGTGGCTAATACTCTTAGAAGCTCCACAGCTTCTGACAAAGACCAAAAGCTCTCGAGAACGTGAATCTGGATTTGTTATGTAGGCCTATTGGTCCGAGCACTCCAGGCAGCCCTACCTCCAACCTCCATTTCCATATATAGGGGTTTTCCTAGTGTTCTACTAGATAGCATACCAGGCTTAATTAGTTCTCCGGTATACGATTAAAACTCGTGTGCTTGCAGCCCCCGGCTGTTATGTTCTGCAATGTTTGTTCCATCACTCCTCGTACCAACAAGTCCAGTTGTTTCCCGCCGGTCCATTCTCCATCTTCTATAGCTTTGTCTAGTTTCGCTTCCCAAAACCCACCCCTGCGATAGATACTATCTTGCTTAACCCACTTCCACACAGGGAGGAGGCCATCTAGGAAGACCTGTGTTGGGCTGTTGCTGAATACAGGAAAGGAGAAGAATCGTACAAAGTCTCCTCGACTGGGCATGGCAAGCTGCCCTATCAGATCCGTAAGTAATTCGGGTGCGGGTTCTGGATTGGGGGGCGTCGCGGTTGCCGCTAGGTAATCAGAGAGCATTTTTGAGAGGTCAAGGTCGTTTGCCAAAAAGAAAGTACCCAAGGATTTGAAGCCTCTAATCGCGGATAGAACTTCTGGCGACATGAAAGTTGTAATCTTTGCGCAGACCGTTGGAGGATACCAGTGGAATAGCGTAACAGGAACTGGGCCGCCTTGGTCGGTTTCAACCGCGGCCGCGAGGATCTCGTGGCGGTGAGAGCAGGTTCTCAAATCGTAGTTTGGGGCCGAGTCGTCTGAGGCCGGCTGTTATACGTTGTCAGCGTGGAAATTCAGGCAGCGTACTCGGCAGCGAAAGCAGTGGTGTTCGCCAATCCGCTAATTACATGTTTCGACATGCCTGCTCGCGTTAATTAAGACCTGGCAATTGTTGCCATCACGAAGGTATTACGCTACAAAAAGCTAGCAGAATACGAACAGGCATATTAGCGAGTAAAGTTCCTGATAGGCCTTAGGGGTGGTGAAATTTGGAACAGATTGGCAAAGACCACCGCTTCCCTGTGAAGGTCGGACGTGACTCGAGCCTAGGGACATACTTGGTTGTGGTCGGTCATGTTGAACGATGAATATATTCAATCTTCCGGGCGAGAAGTAGCAGATATCGATGGTACGCTCAGGGTGTGATGAGCTGATATCGCAGTAGAGAAAGAGTCAACCTGGACAACGAAGGGGAAATCGCATCGTTTTAAAATGTGCTCGTGGAGGAAAATCGGTAAGAGCGGCAGAACAAGCGACATCTAGAGCAGGAGGATATATAGCGGGGTACTCGGTGATTGGTTCACCGCGCGCCCCGCGTGCAAGCTGCACCCTAACGCGCAGTTGGATGGATGGGTTTTACTCCGCCCGGAGGCATTGAACCTATCGGGCCTTGGCACGATCAAGACATACATGCAGATCCATGTCGCTTTGTCACTGGCACGTGGGTCGTTGACCACCTAGTCAACATCATCGTCTGGAGGAGGACGATGGTTGTCGACCTTGAGTAATACCCAACGGAACGCACGCAACCAGTGAAAGACACGGCTCAGCTTGCTAGCCGCTTCATCGGATGTTACAAAGACAAGGTCGTCTTCCTTGACCACGATTACTGTCTCTGCACCTGGGACCTGCAGGACGGAGCTTCGTCGTTGAAACGCCACTTTTACTTGCCCAAGGCCTGGCTGGACCTGTAATTACATGCTGGACTTGTGTTGTGTCAATGAGCAAGGAATGGTGCTGTGTCCAAGGAACGGCGAAGTGGGTGTTCTTCAGAACGGCTTTAAGTTGTGACGGTGTGGCGCTACAGCTACATATGGGTACAAATGTTGGTTGTTCTGAAAGCACATCTGCCTCTTTTCGGTCAAAATTTCCATCGTGTCACTCCGGATCTGATAGAGAAACTGATATTAGAAGCCACAAGTCCCTGATCTGCTGTGCCTAGCACCGGCGGTGCAGCGTCAGAACTTGTGCCAAAAAAAAAAAAACCATAGCAAAGTAGTGTTCACGTCGTCACGTTTTGTAGAAGGCGATACGCTGAGGAATGACCTTGATAATAATAATGCGATGTTTACGACATCAACAGGCAACCTAGACGACAGATTAGGATCTTATTAATATCAAGTAGGATACTCCAAGACTGGTTTCAGCGTGGCTAGCCTGAAAGAGATAGTCGGCCACCAGAATGTTTCCTCTGCAGGTCGAATGTTTGAAACAGTCGAGCGTATATCTCTCGGCGTAAAACAAAATGATAATTACCACTTCGAACAACGCCCCCCCTTTTCCGTTTCATGCCATCCATGTCCCGAATCCATTATACACCGGCAGGCTAAAATATGATCGGTAGTTAATATTACGCACCCATTGCCGCCATCCCTCGACGCTCAGCTCCCTATTCAATGAGCTTATATCAAACACGAAGGAAAGAAAGGCTACATTTTGAAAGCCATCGCGTACCATCATCTTGATAGCGGTGATAGAGTTTAGCATAATTAAGGCAAATGAACCGACAACAATCCAAAAAAAGGCCAGTTATCACGGGCAGGATGAACTCACGCTCCGGGATTGGCAAGATACGTCCGCCAGGCCTCTTAAGCAAGAAGATGGACCCTCTCTGAGCGGCGAGTGTAGGGACAACAGTTCCGGGCTGCTCCCTCCTGGGAGCCTTCCTTGGTTAATCACGTTGCTCCCCACTAGGAATCGGGACGCTGGAGTTCGGGCAGCAGATGTGCGGCCAGTTGAGCGTCGTCGTAGCTGTTGAAACACCCGTCAGTACATCATACTCTCACGCCCGACGCCACGCGTTAAAGAGAGAACGGCTGCTGCTGCTGCTGCTGCCGCCGCCGCCGGGTTGGACCTACTCGGCGTCGCCGTCCTCGGCCGACTCGGCGTCCTCGGCGAGCTCGGAGCCGTGGTGGAGATCCGGGTGCGCGGACAGATCGCCGGCGCCTGTCGTGGAGGAGGAGGTAGAGGAGGAAGAGGAGGAGGGATGTGCCGTCGGCGCCTGGCCGTCTTCCCCGGTGCCGTTGTCGAGGGATACTGACGCCATGTCCGCCTCAGGTTGGAGCTTCTGCTGCGGCGGCAGCGGTGTCGGCGGCACCGCCGCCGGTGGTTCCTGTAGCTGTGGTACTACTGGCTCGTCACGCAACCGTGGATCCAGCGGAGGGTCCTCCTGGCCCTCATCCGCAGTAGTGACCACGCCGGGGTCCTCGCCACCGAGCTTCTCGGTCTTGGCGGGGGGACCAACACCGGCTGCGGTCGGCGCCGGCGGGGGCGCGAGCTGCTCCTTGGCCTTGCGTTTCCTGTTCGGCTTGGGCCCGGTGTAGAGCGAGCAGGCCGAGGTGTTGTCGAACCACTTGCAGTTCGAACAGCTGTTGTGGTAGCTCCCCGGCAGGACGCGGCAGCTCAGGAAGGGGCCCAGGGAGCCCTTGGCGCGCTTCTCGGCGCACTGGACGCACGAGACGGCGGCGTCCTGGCCGCGCGAGTGGATCAGCAGGCCGTTGACGTAGCTCGGGCGCTGCGAGGCGATGTGCTTGGCCGTGATCCAGCCCTGGACGAAGAGGATGGTCTCGCGGCTGGGCATGCGGAAGATGTTGCGCTGCGTCTCGTGCACGAGGGACTGCTCCGTCAGGGCGTCCCGGATCCTGACGGAGATGACGGGCACGGCCCGGTCCGTCTTGGAGGCGTTCCACGCCTGCACCAGCGGGTTATCCTCGTAGTCGGCATCGCGCACCGTGGTGTTGGGACGCCCGGGGGGACGACCGCGCCGCTTCTTAGGGAAGGAGGAGGAGGACGGCAGGGGTGACGGAGCGCCGGGGGAGGCGACCGAGGAGGTGGCGGGGTCGGACGTGGAGGGATTGGGCTTTTGCCGCCCGTCAAGGAGCGGCTGGTCGGGCTGGTCGGCCTGCTCAGGTGCAGGTTGGCGGGAAAGTAGCCCATCACGCTGTTGTTGCCCATGAGAGTGGCCATATCGTTGCTCTAGTGAGTGTTGCCCGGGCAGAGCGGCCATGTCTTCCTCTTCTTGTTCCCGTGTGACGCCCCCGACCACCGCAGGGGCCTCGGTTCCGATGGCATCGCCCATCGCCCCCGGGGACTCTGCCATCTCGAAATCCACCTTGTACCACCCCTGTTTACTATGTATGATTGATATTCCGATGAAATGATGGATGTTGAAACCGCTACAAGAAAGCGCGGCCGCGGCTGGGTGATGAGCGTTTATTTTGTAGTCGTGTTGAGATCGTTGGTTGGATTGGAGGGTTGGGAGGATGAGTGGAGCGAGTGCACAGTCCAGACGGACTTGCCAAGAAGCGGTTGCGAATTGCCTCGAGGCGCCCCGGGCCCCGTAGTTATGTACGGATTACAGTAATCCGTACATAACTTACACGACGTAATGCGGCACCTGCCGGGAGACCAAGACGCACTGCGACTGCACCATCTTGCTTCGGCCAACCGAAACCACCCGTCCTGCCGTTTCCAAGCCACAACCCACCCTCCCTCCTCTTCCCTTGCAGAGAGAGTCCTCTTGGTGCTGGCCGCATATTAACCCATCGGCGCAACGCCTTTTGCGATCGTTTGACCGACCCTCTCTTTATAGCCTCGGTCCGACCCTCGCGCGACGGGCACCATGTCGAACCCGAACGCGCTCCTCCTGCTCGCCGACCACATCAAACTGTCGCTCCTCGAGCAGAAGCGCGCAAAGGCGCTCAATCTCCGGCGGGACTCGCAAGACGGGCACATCTCTCGCTCGCTCGACCAGTTCAGGGAGGGCTTGGAATCGCTCGAGAAAGAGCAACGGCGGCTTGAAGAAGCAGGCGATGAATCGTACGACGCCCTTCCCTGCAGTATCGAAATTATTCAACTTTCCCATCCACCTGACAGTCTGTTCTTAGCAAAGCGTCCTCCCTCCGAGATACCCTCTCTTCGCTGCGCAAGCAATACGACGATCTCTCCTCCCAGTTCAGCGGCAACGCTTCCGCCACATCCTCCGCCACCCTAACCCACCCCAACGACCCCTCGCTAGCAGCCGACTTTGCCCACGCCCAATCGGCCCACGCCGAACACCCACCAGCTCCAGCTCCAGCATCAGCTCTTGAATCATCATCGTCACCACCACCGTCGCAAGCAGGCGCCACCACCACCACCACCTACAACAACCACCCCGCTCCCGCCAGGAAGGCGGTCCGCTTCTCCTCCCCCGCGACGGACCTCGAGTCCCAAACCACCACCCGCCCGGGCACCGCCAACAACCCGCTCTTCCCCTACCGCGACGAGCCCGACGACGACGACGACACGGCAGGGTACGCGGCGCACATCGCGGCGCAGGGGCTGTCCAACGCGCAGATCCACGCGTACCACCAGCAGATCCTGTCGGAGCAGGACGCGCAGCTCGAGACGCTGAGCGCCTCCATCGCGCGGCAGCGCCAGCTGTCGATGCAGATCGGCGACGAGCTCGAGGACCAGGTCCTGCTGCTCGACGAGAGCGAGCGCGCCGCCGAGCGCCAGGCCGGCGCCCTCGGCCGCGCCCGCCGCCAGGTCGGCCGCATCGCTAGGAACGCCGCCGAGAGCGGCGAGGGCAGGCAGCTCACCGCCATCGTCGTCCTCATCATCGTCTTGGTCTTGTTGATCATCATTCTCAAATGAGGGGGATTTCGCGGCCGGCAGGACGGGACGGGACGTTCCGCCTGGCTCCGAGCCCAGGAGCCGCCCAGCTGCCCGACCTTTTTTTCCAAGAGCTGCTATTCATTGCTCAATGCATAAGAGCCGAACCTACACCGGGATAATAATGGCGGGAGGGTTGGGATGTTTGACAATGGCAGGGCTGTGGTTCTCACATTCTAAGGCGTTTTCATCATGGGGGGTTTGGCGTTTCGGTAGTTAACTGTTGGCTTGCTGGCCGTGTCTTGTTTCCCCTCGGTATGCGAACTGATTTCCACCGTTTCCATACACTCCGGTATGAAGCGAACCGTGGGCTTCTTTCTGCGGGCGACGCGAATTCCACGTCGTGATTATCATCCAGCATGGGAATAGAGCGCTCTTCATAAGTTACTGCTGGAACAACTTCACTCAACAATCCTAGCAAGCCCGGTTAGCTCAGCTGGTTAGAGCGTCGTACTAATACCGGTCCCCACCTGTATATGGTATGCGAAGGTCAACAGTTCAATCCTGTTACTGGGCATTTCCTTTTGCTTTTTTCCACGAACCCCACCCTTCTTCTAGCTGTATTTTTTTTGTTCCGTTTCCAACGCCTCTTGTTCGTCCCAACATGAGTGCCAGAAGACGAGGAGTGGAAGCACGGTGTTGTTGTTGCTCACGCACCAAGACCAAGGTCACTTTTGGGGTCAGTGAGCTAAGGTATGCAGTCAATTTATATATGTAGGTGCATCAACTTTGGATCCCTTACTGTTCATCCACCCAACACCTCCTCAGCCCAGGCCAAGCAACGCTGTGCATACATACCAAGGGTGTTTGCCTACTTCATTGCACATCAGCTCGGTCCCTGGCCTTTTCCTCTTCTCCTCTCTCCAGTAGCTCCGAATATGCAAGCTTGAGCAAGTGGCTTGTCTCCTCGAGCAATCTTCCCTGGTGATCAGTGACGTCGGTTTCAGGCTCAGCCTTACCGAATCACCATCCCCTCCCGATCAATTCCTTCTAGGAACTCCAAAATCGGGCTTCCACCGAGCACGCCTGCCACACTGGCGGTTCCCCTCTTATCCGCCGCCCAGACCTCGTGGAACTTGACGCTCCTATCGCTGGATGCAACAATAATGCAGCCCTCCTTCGCGGTGCGACTGCGGCTATGCCGTCGCGCTGCCGTTCTCCAACTTCTCGCACCCTCCAACCCAGCCGATGCCCTGTCATCGGGCCCGCAGGGGTACGGAATGGCATAGAGCGCGCGGTGCTCGCCGGCCCAGGGTATGGCGGCGATCTGGCGGCATTCGGGCCAAGAGAAGACAGCAATGCGGACTGGGTGATCCGGATGGGCGTAGCCGAACGTCGCTGCGATTTCGCGTCGGGTCGTGGACCAGATGAGGCTGGTCACTTGGGCAGAGACCGAAATGGAGGCTAGGGCGGCTCCGGAACCGGTGTGGAAGAAATGGATGCACTTGTCATTTGACCCTCCCCCCGTAGCCACCAGGCTGTCCTGCCAGGGACAGAATGCAATGGCCTTGACCGCGGCGCCGTGGACCCATCGGTGCCTCGCGTCCCCCGGTCCCAGGTGTCTGGCAGGGTGGTAGGGGGCGGTTCGCAGCATCTGAATCTCAGTTTCAGCGTCCGATATCTCACTCAACGTATGGGCATGCGCCCCTGTCGAGTGTCCGGTTTGGTCCTCCTTGCTGCGATCACGGATTGCGGCATGGTTTCCAAGGGCCCCGAGAGCATCGAAAAGGTAGCATATGTTGTCGTTCCCACCGGTGCCAAATACATCGCCATTCTTGGACCATGCTAGTCCACATATCTGCTGTGTGTGAGCAGTGATGCGTGCCAGCAGCGTCATATCCCCCGGCCAGTTATTGCGTTCCACCTCCCATCGCTCCGGCCATTCGACTGCGTAATAATATATCATCCCGATTTCATCCCCGACTAGCAAGTCTTCGTTCTTCGCAGGTATGCCGGGGCTGGCATGGCTTCTGGAGGGCCTGATGGTGCAGACAGGCTTCCAGCTCAGACAGGCCACCGCCGACGGTTGCACCACTTCAAACCGCGGCCTCGGGGCTGAACGAGAGGTGGTAGGATCCGGGTCGTCATACAACGACAACAGACCTAGTGTCTTGTCCGACCTTCCGAAGGCAAGGATCGCCTTGCAGCCTTCAGCGGACGAGAACGACAAGCTGGTCAGGTAGCTGTCGGGGTCGGTGCCGGCGTTTAGGAGCTGCACCCCTCGAGTTTCCGACCAGCCGTAGAGGAGGTTACCCAACCCGACCGCCAGCGTCTGGGATGTTGGGGAATATGCCAGGATTGAGCAGTAAAAGTCGTCGCGCAGGTTTGGTGCGTCGAGAACCCTTTCCGTCATCAACATCGCCGGGATTGACACCTAGGGGTGAGCGAGACTCACTTGAACGGGGCTGTGGGTAATGTCCGGTTTCCGAGCGGCTTTTGCGGTTTGGGCAAGGGCCCGTCATTGACCCATTCCGTACCACTCCATTGCGTCGCAACAAACCCAGGCTTGTTGCTCGTGTGGAGGTGATAAGTCGTGAGATTGACATCGAGAACACGCTGCGCCCGGTCTAGCCCAAGTGCCGCCGCAAGCCGCGCTTTGTACTTTTCCGTCTCTTCCTCGCTTTTTGGTCTCGCGGTTGGGAAAGTGGCCCGAAAGAGGCGGGCATTGGTACCACTCCTGACTAGTTGGCCTCGGCCGTTGTTAACTGCGGTTCCTCCAAGGCCGATGGTCCAGGCGGTGCTGGCATCGACCCGAGTGTCGCTTCCATCGATGCTATTTTGATCGAGTGGACCAAGAACATTACCCACTGAGCCAGTCAGCCTTCAATGCATGCAGGTTGAATTGTGTCTCCGGGACTTGGCTAACCTTCATTCCGGCTAGCAGCCGTTCCGGCACGGGACCATGAGCGAATCTCCGCACCCATGGGTGTCACAATCCGTCGGCGGTAGACAAACGGATCTTCTGTAGCTCCGCTGTGCCGGAGAAGTCTTTCGTTTGCAGTCAGCTCGTACGGTGGCTTGCTCGTCCTAAACCTCTCAGCTGCATCTCTTCCCTGGTGTCTTGCAGGAATATAGCGGTCGAGGTGACGCAGTGACGCCGTCTTAAACCCCCGCTGTTGGGCCCTCGCGTTTGATGGTGAAGAGAACGAAGCCGGCAAGGCTGGGCCAGAGCGTGGCGTCCGCTGTGCTAGAGTGGCTGGCCTCTTATGGAGGCTGCCCGCCGTGCGCAACCCTGAGATTGAGTCAACGAAAGCAGATTCCACATCTGTCAAGATATTTTCTTGGTCACTGTTGAAGAAGGCGTCATCCGAGTCGGACTGGCTGCCGTCATAAAGACTTTGAAAGTCCGCCAACGGCTGTTCATTTTCCTTGTCAGGTTGTTTCGGGGTCCATGGTCCCGGAGAAGCCGAGCCGTAGCCCGAATCTAAGGGGCTAGGCGGGTCTGGCGAACTGCGGGCGGGAGGCTCACGATGAGATCGTGGTCGGAAGGAAACACTCGGCAGCATTATCCTTTGTATGATAGACCAGGTGACGCGGCTTCTGGGCAACCAGAGACGAATCACTGAAACCTTTCCGCGGTATGGATGAGTGGGCGGACTGGACGAGGTGTCTGAAGCAGGGGAGAGACAATCCAGTCGAAGAGATGAGGCCCAAAGTAGCCTTCCACGGTCAGAGAAGGGCCGATGAGCGAGGTTCTCGGACATTCACCATGGCAAACAGAGGCGAATGAACCGTCTTGAGCGCTGTAGTGGAGTGTATAGAACTCGTTTGAACAGGCCCAGCGAATAGCGCGGCTCTCGAAGACGGTTATTGCGACGGGTATATGGATAATTCATTCGAACTTGTAAGGGGAGATGCGAGAGAGAAAGACTAAGAATTAACGGGGCAGTTTCATAACTTCGAGAAGCATTGAAAGAGCACAGAGCCTGAGGAAGGTCACATCAAGGTTGAAGCGTAATTAAGTGAGAGCCGTGAGCAATCAGGGAAGGTTCGACACGGGAGAGGAAGTAGGTTGTTGACCGACTGGTCCTGGGCCCACCCAGTCCGGCCAAGGCTAGAGATTGGATGTGCCATTTTCAGAAGGTTCGATTATGATATGAGAATCAGGCAGCGGGCGAGTTTCGAGCCTGGATCTCCCCGCGGGCATTGATATTGGTCGGCGGGTCGACCTGTAAGTGTAGAGGGAACGCCTCGAACAACAAACATCCCTTCAAATCAGGGTCAGGGGTGTTATCGATAATCCCGCATTCATCCCACTACTGCTGACGAACTGACAGCTTCATCATCAATCCAACCGACTCCCCTCCTCCTACTACCATCGCGCCCGGCGAAATCGCGACGAAACTTGCCAAGCCCTACTCTCCCTTTAGAATTATGGCCGACGTAAATAGAGCCCCTTCTCGCACCTCTCCCCCCAACGTCTGGCCGGAAAGTTGACTGATAACAAGGGCGCTTCCAGCAAGGCGGATCGCAACACGGCATAGCCCGCACGTCGCGTGTGCGCACCGAGGAGCAGAGGCAGCGCGACCTTGAACGCATCGCCAAATACCGCGAGCTCGAGGATCAAGTGCGCGCGCACATCCGCCGGGGCGAGTACACCCCCGAAGTCTTCCAACTCACGTCCAAGCTCTTGCGCCTCAATCCGGAGTACTACACGATATGGAACGCCCGCAGGCGCTGCCTAATCTCTGGCTCATTCTCAAGACCATCGGCTGGGTCATCATGCTCGAAGGCGTCCTCGAGTACTTCTCCTTCCGCCACTACAGCACCCTCTTCCACCAGCTCCTCGTCGTCTTCCTCGGCCGCGACCCATCCCGCCCCCGGCTCCCCGACAGCTGGGAGGAGTGGTACAACAGCTGACCCGGCAGCGACAACCGCGACGGCATCAGATCCCGCTCTAAATGAAGAACCCTCCGCAGCCGAAGCACAGGACCTCTCCATCATCAAGTCCGAGCTCACGTTCACCATCCCGCTCCTACTCGAGTCCCCGAAATGCTACTGGATCTGGAGCTACCGGCTGTGGATCCTCCAGCAGGCCATCGCGCGGCTGCGCCCAGCCCTGGCCCGTAGAATATGGGAGGAAGAGCTGGGCCTCGCGTCCAAGATGCTGGGCAAGGACCGGCGCAACTTCCACGCCTGGGGCTACCGCCGGCACGTGGTTCAGCAGCTCGAGAGCGCCACCCTGGAGGGGAGCAGCATGGTCGAGGCCGAGTTCGCTTATACGGACAAGATGATCTTCAACACGGACCTGTCCAACTTCTCGGCGTGGCACAGCCGGAGCAAGCTGATCCCGCGCTTGCTGGACGAGAGAGGCGCGGATGAGGCGGCAAGGCGCGCGTTCCTGGATAATGGTACTGTTCTCCCCACATGCACCCCATATAACCCGGCGCCTCTCTCTCTCTCTCTCTTTTTTTTTTTTCCTTTTTTTTTTTCTTCCAGTGACGCAACTAGGGATAGGCGGATGACTAACAACCCGAGTGAAGAATTATCCCAGATCCGCAACGCCCTCAACGTGGGGCCCGAGGACCAGTCGCTATGGTACTATCACCAATTCTTGATCCTCAACATCGTCGAGCCGGAGAAGCACCCCTCCATGACGCGCGGCTTCACCCGCGAAGACCGTGTGGCATATCTGAGGCGGGAGATTGACGAGATCAAGGACCTGCTGGAGGATTACGAGGATGTCAAGCTGATCTACGAGGGGCTGTTCGAGTATACGCTGTACCTGTGCCAGCTCGAGGAGCGACAGCCGGATGAGACTGAGCGGGCGGATCTCGCAGCGTGGCTCGGCAAGCTGAAGCAGCTCGATCCAATGCGAAACGGGAGGTGGGCCGACTTGGAGAGGGTTTGCGGGCTCAAGGATCAATGAGCTTTTTGTTTAATCTAGTCTTGGGCTGTCACGATCACGACGAGAGAATGAACGGTGCGGCCGTAACTCGGGAGATCCCCTCCCCCCCCCCCCCCGGTAAACAGTGCAGTATTTGCAGCAAACAATCACGCCCCCCTTTGAACCGTACTTCCATTCAGTTGCCTGAGTGCGGAGGATGGGAACTCATTCAGCCATCCTCCTCCGTCTCGGAGCCTCTTTGGCCCTCCCCAGCCTCACCCACCGATACAGACACCTGAGGCGATGCCTCATCTCCCGTCTCCCGATCCTCCGCCCGCCGAGCTTGCTCAGCCTCAGCAGGTCGTGATCGACCTTCCTATATCTGACGTCCCACCGCAACCAGTCCTCCAACCCGGGCAGCCCGATCCCCAGCGTCGGCAGGGCCAGCAGGTGCTGCTGCTCCCGGCTCTTCAGCTCGCGCTCCCACTCCCACTGGCTCAGGCGCACGCCGCTCAGCTGGTGCGACCGTATCCGTTCCACCAGTTCTCTCTCCTCCATATCCTCCTCCTGCTCCTCCCCCCCGGCCTCTCCCTCCTCTTCCGCGCCGTCATCACTCACTGCGGCCGCATTCCCGTCGTTGTCGCCGCCCCCGCCTCGGCATTCTTCAGGCCACCACTCCCCGGCCGCCAGCAGCCTCCTTACGTCGACCGTGGCGTAGATGGCGGGGAGCGTCCACCTGGTCTTGCCCGGCGCGTACCGCGCGAGCATGGCCATGAGCTCCCTCTTCTTCTCCTTGTCCCCCACGCCGCCGCTGTCCCCCCCGCTGTCGAGGGCGTCCCGGAACGGCTTGAGGTGCTCGGGCCCCAGGGGCGCGACGCGGAGTCGGCAGGGCAGGCGGTGCAGCAGGCGGATCCAGTAGCGGCCGTCGAAGAGGCGGGTGCCGGACCAGCCGGTCGTCTTCCAGGCGGAGGCGGGCTTGCCGCGGCGCTTGCCGAAGGCGAGGTCGTGGAACGTCACGGAGGGGTGCGGGGTGTTGGAAGGGTGCGGTGCGCGGGCGAGGAGCCAGCGCCGGGGTCGTCTTTGCTTCTCCTTCTCCCTCCCCCCGGCGTTGTTGTCATTGTTGTTGTTGTTGTTGTTGTTTTTGTCGGCGCCGCCGTGGCCGGGTAAGGGGGTGAAGAGGACGGAGCAGATGACGTACGGCTTGGCCGGGGGTGGGGATGACGAGAGGGAGGGGAAGAGCATCGATACCAGGTGGGAGAGCTGGCTTGGTTGGCTCAGCTCGCGCTCGGGGGTCACCATGGAGATCAGTCGGCGTAGGAGGAGGGCGGCGATGTGGCGGTAGTGGGCGATCCGTCGCTCTCGGGCGGCCGGAGATGCCGAGGATAGTCGGGGAACGCTGGGGAAGTGAAAACAGGGGAGGGTAGCGACCAGGGTGCCCGTGTTGGGCCAGAACTCGTGGATCACCAGGCGGTCGAGGAAACGCCCTGCCTCCGCCTCGGCCGAAGCGACTCTCGCCCGACAGCGCTCTGCAAGTCGGAGGATGGAGGGCTTCTGGAGCGCCGCGGGCAGCTTGTGGTTCTTGTGCATGTAGCGAACCGCGTTCCTCATGGTGAGTGTCGGATCACTGTTGGTGTGGTCCTCGAACCAGGGGATGTTGTTCTCGAGGCAAGTGGCGATGAGACGGTCCTTGCTGAATCCGAGCAGCGGCCGGTACACCATAACGCCGCCATTTTCGAACTCCAGCGGGGCCGGGGGAGGGGCGCGCTTGCTCCCCCTGGACATGTCGTCGTATTCGTCCAGGTACGCAGTGGCGATGTCGGCTTTCAGGCCGGCCTCAATCTCCTTGGCAATGACCGCGGGATCGACTTCATTCCTCAGGCCCTTCTTCAACACCTTCCTTTCCCGGTCGCCGGGCACCATCTTGTAGATTGGGTTGTCGTGGCGCTGGTCATCGATGAAGCCGCTCTGATAGACGCCGTGGAGGTCGTAGCACTCGGGTATGTCAGTTGCCGGGCGCATTCCCTGAAGGCCGCGGAAACCGTGACCGGAGAGCAGCCTCATCATGACGGTCTCGTACTGGTCGTCCTCATGGTGCGCGGTCAGCAGGGTGGTCATCTTGCCGTTCTTGCAGAAGGTACCGAGCCGGCGGTAGCGGAGATAGCGGGCCAACGTCTCGACGTTGGGCAGGTCGTTGGGGTTGACGCCTTCAGGGATCACTTCTTTCCACATGATCTTCAGGACGTGCGACTTGATGCCGAGCTTCCTGAGAGCGGAGGCAACATTTTCGGCCTCGGCGCCGCTGCCCTCGCGCAAGTCGTGGTTGACAATGATTCCAAACGGGCTGCTGACGGGGTGGTCGGCAACCCTGAACCACTCGTCTGTATGCCTAATCTTGGAGCTGAGATACGCTAAAGCCATCGAGTCAACACCGCCGCTGATGGCGAGAGCTGTGATGCACCGTCAGCGTCAGGTCTGCCAAAACAATAAAACAAAAACAAAATTAGAAATAATAATGAAGATAGTATAAACATGAAGACATAAAGAAAATATAAAAAAAAAATTTTTAAAAAAATACATAATAAAGATAACAGCAAAACAAGTAGGTTCCCGCATCGGGAATGAAGAATGAACATACCAATCGGGCGGTGAGTGCGCGACCGCACTTGGGGGAAGCGCGGGACGCACGTGGCCTGCAGTGCGTCCAGGAACTCATGGGGGGTAATTGCCCGCGCGCTGCGGTGCAGAACGGGGGGTATCGTGCTCATTCCATGCCAGGAGGCGGCTCCTGCCCATCAAGATCCCTCAGCGAGGCCTTCAGACTCGGGATGAGTTTACGGTGGAACTTGCAGATGTCGACTCGGTCCCGAGTATCCGTAACTGTGGAAAAGGGTACTGATACGGATACTGTACGGAACACAGATACGGATTAGTTAGCGTAAAACCAGTTGGTGAAAGTGGCCCAAGCGCCGCTGCAAGCCATTGCTTGAAGCGAGCGAAACCAAGAAGACCCTTGGCATGCTGTGTGACCCTCACAGACGGACCGGGGCCGCTTGCCTGCCGGGACCGGAGCTCGGCCCGGCAAGAAAATGAGAAACATCTTTTTGAGCGACCGTCAAGCGCAGTGTAGCAAGTGCGAACAAAGCAGCATCACCCACTGCACAACCCCGATACAATCATGATCCCATGACCGTTGCCTTTCCATTCAACCAGCCGAACCTTCCTTCAAGCCATTGGCGCACCGCACCGCCGGCGCCGCGCCGCGAACTGGACCTGCGAACTTTCAGACCCAACCCCCCGTGCCGACCCTACCCGCAGGTCCTCGTATATTAGTCAACCAAAGAGGAAGAAGAAAGAAAAGGGGAGGGGGGTAAATAATCGTGAGGGACGCAAAACCGGACGAAGAGGAGGGGAAGGGGTTAAGGAAACAAACAAAACACAATACGACTGATCAACACAAACACAAACACACCAAAACGATGGCCACCAGCCCGCAACCGCCCCCGTTCCAGACCGCCCTCCTGGCCGGCGCCCTGGCCGGCACCACCGTCGACCTCTCCCTCTTCCCGCTCGACACGCTCAAGACGCGCCTGCAGTCGAGCGAGGGCTTCTTCGCCTCGGGCGGCTTCCGCGGCATCTACCGGGGCGTCGGCTCCGCCCTGGTCGGCTCCGCCCCGGGCGCCGCCTTCTTCTTCTGCACCTACGAGGCGACCAAGTCGCACCTCGGGCCCCTGCTCCGCCGCGTTTCACACTCACACTCGCCATCCTCCCCCCCCTCCTCCTCCTCGTCGTCGTCGTCGTCGTCGTCGTCGCCGTCGCTGTCGTCGTCAGCAGCCGCTCTCGAGCACATGATGGCCGCCTCGCTGGGCGAGATCGCCGCCTGCGCGGTGCGCGTGCCCACCGAGGTGGTCAAGCAGCGCGCCCAGGCGGGGCGGCACGGGGGCTCGTCGCTGCGCTCGCTGCTGCACATCCTGGGCCAGCGCGACCGCCGCGGCCTCGTCGGCGTCTGGCGCGAGCTGTACCGCGGCTGGGGCATCACCGTCATGCGCGAGGTCCCCTTCACCGTCCTGCAGTTCCCCCTCTGGGAGGCCCTCAAGGCCTGGGGGCGGGAGCGCAAGGTGCGCACCGGCGCCGGCCTGTTCGGGGACGCGAGCGCGCACTCGGGCGGCGAGGTCAGCGCGGCCGAGTCGGCCCTCTACGGGAGCATAGCCGGCGGGTTCGCCGCCGCCGTGACCACGCCGCTGGATGTGCTCAAGACGAGGGTCATGCTGAGCGCCCAGCGGGAGACCATGGCGAGCATAGTGCGGACCACGCTCAAGGAGAACGGCATCAGGCCCTTCTTTGCCGGCATCGGTCCGCGCGTCATGTGGATCAGTGCCGGAGGCGCGATATTCTTGGGGAGTTACCAGTGGGCCGTGAATGCGCTCGAGAAGAGCAAGCCGGTCATATGAGACCGGAGCCTGATTACACCCCTAAAGGGAAAGGGGACCAACGTGCTCACAGAGCCGAAACGCCATGCCGGGGCGCTTGTAGACTTTAATGTACATGTACAATAACAAATGACTAATACCCATTTTAACGAACTCCTTCCCCCCCCCCCTTCTCTCTTCTTCAAGCGGTCGAAAAAAAAAATATCCAACGCTAGCCGACGCCAACTCAATGAAACACGCGGAACAGTCCTCTGCAGCTTCATATCGCCCCGCACTACGCAGCTCCTGGAACCGCTTCGGGCCCTTCCGCCTCCTTTGCCTCCGCGGGCGGCGGCATGGGGATCTCCTTCCTGCCGTTCGCCTTGTAGTGGAGAACAATGTCGTTGCCGCCTCTCCAGATATGGGTTCGAAGAGTAGCAAGAGTCATTTTGATTGGTAGCAACTGCACGCACCGTATCAGCTTCTATTCCAGCAGGAACAAGGGGAAAGAGGGAAAAAAAAGAAAAGAAAAGAAAAGAACAATAGTGGCAGCTGACCTGATCATTGCAATACAGTTCCAGATACTCCTCCGGCTTCAGCGCGTCCGGCCCCGGGTCCTCGCCCTCGCGGACGGGGTCGATGCGCTCGGCGACATACGCCAGAATCTTCTTGACGCGCAGCATGCGGTTCGCGTTCAGCCGGTTGTTACCGTCGGCCGACGCGATGGGCGGCAGCATGTCCTTCCACGGATACAGCACGAACGAGATCTTGACCGGGTCCTTGGGCGGCAGGACGTTGAGGAGGAGCACATCGCCCAGCCACTGCGGCGCCCGCTCCTCGATGACGCTGGCATCGGCGCCCACCGACGCCACCGTACCGCGGTACATCTCGGCCGAGCCCCCCGAGGTCTCTTCTTGGATGATAACCTTGGTGGCGGGAGGCAGTTTGAGTACGGGGGTGTCGTTGGCAAGGCTCGGAGTGATCTTGGTCTCGACGGGCTGGTCGGGGTGCTCCGCCATCTGTTTCTCATATTCGCTACGGATCCGTTGGATCACACCCAGGAAGCTGTCGTCAAACTCCTCCTTCTCGTGGTTCGAAGAGGACTCCGACTCCTCCGCCTTTTCGTCCAGCACCGCGGGCTTCTCGGCGGCCGCCGTCGACATGGACCGGCCCAGCTTCTTAGAGCCAAAGGACATCCCCATGCGGAACTTTTTGCCAAACATAGTGCCGGGTGACTTTCCGTTCTCCTTGTCTTTATCCTTGTCCTTATCCTTGGGTTCGCTCTCCTTGCCAGCAGTTTCGCCAGGCGTCTTGGTCGACTTTTCCTCCACAGGAGGAACTTCAGCGGCGGGGTTCTGAGCCGGCTTGGGAGCTCCGTCAGGGCTTTGTATTGCGTCTGAAAAGTAGTCTTCCCTCTCTTGCGATGGCCGGCTGACTTGAGAGAAGCGCCTGTCGACAACCGGGCTGAGGGGCGTCGTGAGTCCCTCGAGCGCTGGAGGCACCGGAGAGCCGGGAGTTGCCAGTCCTATTCCAAATCCTGGTGTCATGGGAGGGTACTGCGATCCACTGGGTCGGGGTGTGGCCGAAGACGGGTCGGCCGGTCCCCAGCCAGGTTCAGAGGGTATGGATATTGCCAGTGGCCTCGCTGCTCTGCCACCTACTTTCCTCTTTGTCGCCGCTCCCTGGTTCAACTTCTGCCTGAAGGCCTCGTCACGCCGTATCTCCTCGTCTATAAGCTCAGCAAAAAGATATCTAAGCACCCACTTCCCGAGGTTGACTGCGGTCATCGGTCAGCATCAGCATGCCAGCTCCCACTCAATAAAATTCCCCGCCGGCCCGGGGGGTTTGTGTGGTTGGGTTGGTTAGCGTACTCCTTTGGTCTTCTCGGAACTCAACCGGCTCGTCCAACACGAGCTCATCGGCATACATCTCGGCGTCGAAACAGTTGTATGGTTCGAGCACGACTGTCAGGTTTCCCGAGCTGATGTCGATCGAACACCACGGCGCCACCGCCTCCCGAGTATTCACTTCTGGTTCCACGTCTTCGAGATGGCGCTTCCCAAAACTCTTTACGGGTCGGCATTGAATCAGGTCCCACATCAAGACATCACCCGCGGTATCCAAAGTCAGAACGCGCCTCCTGTCGTTTAGTAATTTGTGCTTGACCAAGCCAAAGTGCCCCTCGATGGTCTCCTCAGGCAAATGATAGATGGGCTCTACAATGCTAGCCACCTGCTCGGAGAGCTCCGAACCTTTGCGCGTGAAGCCCGGGGATGGGTTGTCGCCGTCGCGGCCAATGACGAGTGGGAACGACGCCGTGTTCGATATGCGAAGGATAGACTTGGCAGGGATTGTCGGTCCGGCAGAGTCGCTCTCCCAGGCAGCCGGTACCGCCGAGTCCTTGCTCCGCACCGTCACCATAGACGCTCGGTGCTGCTTGTAAGCCTCGGGAAGCCGGATGCTACCGCCGGTGTCGACGTCCTTCCACCGGTTGATCGAGGCCGTGGCGGTCGCAGTCCAGATGCTGTCGTCCCAGGCCACAATCTTGCTGACACCGTCGTGCTCCTTAGCGACGGCCAGGGACAAGCCGTTGTCCAAGTCACCGTGGGTCTCGCGCACGTCCGTCTTGACCACCAGCCCCGACCGATCACTGCTGTAGAAGACGTTAAGCCCCGGGTGGTCCGAGAACAGGGCCCACACGCTCTGGTCGTGCATGGTGAGGGTGTGCATGCAACGGCCGGCCGTGACGCTCCAGACCTTGACGGTTTGGTCCGAGCTTGCCGACAAAACCATGTCCCCCGACTCGCTGATCAGGATGGCGCGGATCATGTCCGTGTGGCCGACGAACTTGGTAATGCGCTGACCCGACCTTGGATCCCACAAGCGCACGATGCTCTCGGGGCCGCCGTTGGCGAGGATGTCATGCGTGACGCCCAGCGCGTATACACTGCCCTTCTGCGGCACCTCTTCGCCCTGGACATCGATCTCGAGGGTCTTGCCGGCTCCTGATAGGTCCCATAGGTAGATCTTCCGATCAAGACCTCCCGAGGCAACCCAGTTGGTGGACTGGCTTGGCGTTGCGACGCACTTAACGTAGTCGGCGTGCTGGCCGATGGTGACTGGCTCCTGAATGTCGCTGGCCAGGGGGCGCCAGACCTTGACCAGGAGATCCGAGGAGGCCGACACCAGCGCGCTGTGCTGCTGAGCGAGGGTGATGTCATTGATCCAATGGGTGTGCGCGTGGGTCTGCGCGCGGAACCGGGTGATGGACTTTGGCCTGCCGTTGGCCGGGGCGGCATCGACGACGGCGGAGTGGCCGTTGGGAGACGTAGCCGCGTTTCGGTTCACATCCCACGCGCAGATGACACCGTCGCGGCCGCCAGAGTAGCTGGAGGAAACCGGGTCAGCAAAAGATTGCGACGTATTCAACGTATTCAACCGTAGCACCACCGTCCAAACTCACAGAATAGCATTGTCGCGGTCGATGGCCAAGCCATTCACCCCCAAGCGGTGACCGCCTGGCGAGGAGTTGGGCGCTTCAAGGACTGGAACGAAACAGCACGTCAACGACGGGTTCCGGAAATCGAGAGGTGTGGCTTTCTATGCTACCAGGAAGGTGCGTTGCGTCGGTGCTCCCTGAGTTGAAGGGTCGGGGGACGCCGAGGGATCCCAGAGACGCGTTCCGTCGACGCGCAGCGCCGTGTGCGGGGTTTCGAGACCAATGGAAGGGAAGGCAGTGAAAAGAGACAACCAACCATAGCTAATCCTCTGGCGCGCCTTCTTGGCCATGATAAGAAGAGGTCAGCAACGAGGGGTATGTTAGAGCACCATGCAACAAGTGGTGGACAGGAAGCAAGATTTCGTTCGGAGCTATAGGTTATGTGACCCGCCGCCGGGGTCCGAGTTGAGCAGAAGTTGTTCAGCGCCGAGGGTTCCGGATTGCGGGCATCTGATTAGGAAAGTGCGACGAAAGGAGCGAAATGCGAGATGGAAATCAGACCCGGCGCAGCGTCATGAGAGGAAACTGCGAACGAAGGGGCGACGGTGATCTGCGGAAATGGCACCTGGGCAACATGGAAGCTTCCTGCATGAAAGCTCTTCAAGACCACGCAGCCGTTTTGGGGAGCAAGCAGGTGCCAGGGATCTATCGAGACCTGGATGTAACTCTACCGGGCCTTGGCGCGTGGCCTCCACATGCTATTCCGGGAGCAGGCGGGGTAAGGGAGCATCCTGTGGGGTTGCCGCAACACTGCAGTGGCACGCGGGGTTCTTCAACAGCATTGCGGTTCTGGGGTCACCGGGTAGCTCTTCCATCTCTTGATTTTGAGAACAAATACGGAAGTAGCAAACTCCGGTTCTGGCATTCATTCCGCCATCCGCGATATCAGAAACCAGAGCACATGCGTACAGTAGTCTCCCCTAAACGGAGCTTGTGAGTTGTCGTCCTGTTAGAGTCCGCGAATTCAAACTTTTGCTCTAGTCCTAGATGCATATTTATTTACATGGACCCTTGTCTGTATTCGTCAGCAACAACAACAATGTGCAAGCAATTTGGTTCTGAGCTGCGGGCGCACTTTTCTTTCCTCTGCACCTTCCAAGAAAAGCGTCACTTAGCTGAACAGCATAAGCCTTCGTCTATAAACACCATCACACACCTCGCAATAAAATAAATGAAAAAAGTCAAGATGGTAAAGTTACCAATCCCTCTCCGTGATCCGGTTTTGAAGTTCTACCTCATCCTCCCTACCCCTTCTCTCTCCCGACCTCGTCCTCGTCCCCATAGCAAGACGAGGCCCGGTTCGTCCCCCCCAGGTCGATTTCCCTATCGATAAAGATGGTGTTGCGCACCCCCGCCGCCGCAGTGACCGCGGCGGCGGCCTCCTCGGCCGACAGTAATTCGTGCTCCAGCAGCGGGAACCGGCAAGCTTGAGCCTGGGCGGACTCTCCTTGTCCTCCTCTCCCTCCTTTTTCTTCCCCTTCTGGCGTCCCATCTGGCCGGCCTAGTCGCGGGTTGTCAGGGGGGCAGCGGACGCGGGCTGTAGGGCCCGGCCAATCTGCGGTTCCTGGTTCGGGTCAGATCAATTTGGCACCGCGCTCATTTCGCGTCCGTGGAACGTGCGCGTGGGTTGACGAGCTAAGGGGGAACATGAGGATCGCGACGTACCCAGCGAAGTCTGAGCCTCGTATGGACTCATCATCGAGGAGTAGGCGAAGCCGCCCGTCACCAAGGCCGGGACGGAGGGGACATCCAAAGAAGAACGGAGCGGGACGGGGCCGTAGACGGGAGCGGCCGAGACGACCGCGACTGCCGGAATAGGGCGAGGGCGGGAGCCGACGGGGGGACCGATCTGGCCTGCGCGGTGGGCGGTGGCTGCGTTGACGGCACCCTTGGCGCAGGCGCGATTGGGAGTTTCCCAGTTGTGAACTGAGTCTCTCGTTAGGCGTGTGAGTATCGGTTTTCTGGCTGGATAAGACTTACGGAAGGGCGGGGGTGCAGGGTAGCCATACGGACTCTCCGGGTCAAGGTCTTGGGGACGGACTGGCAAAGGTTTGTTAGTGGCCTCACGGGGTATTGCTGCCAAAAAGACATACGCGGCCGGGAGAACTCGTCGAGCCAAAACGGAGAGAAACACCGGCTACGATATGACAGCACCGCTGACGGCTCGGCAGTCGGTGAGGAGCTAGAGCTAGGTGCTGCCGGCGAGACGGGGAAGGACTGGACGGGCGGAAACAATGAACACTTGGGCGCTGTCGAGGGTGCCAAGGTCGACGGTGCACGAGCGGGACGCAGTCCTCCTCCAGAAACCGACCGTGCAGTTTCACAGGGGACCTGCTCTTGTGACTCGCGCTGTCGCAACCGCACGGCCGGGGTAGTAGAAGATGTGGCTGGTGTCGGAGACAGAATGGGTGGGAACGGCACCGGGATTTGGAGGTGATCCTGTCGGCCGTCGTCGGTTGGTCCCCGACTTCTTCCCGGTTGGCGGGCGTTATTACTTGGGGTGCTCGCACAACGAGGGCGGGATGGCCGGACCCTTGGCAGGGGCAAGCAGTCGCCGCCACCGACATCTGAACGCCGCGTGGCCCGTCGATGCTCGTTGGGAATATGTGGAACGGGCGGTGGACGGGTGGGCGGCGGCGGCACGCCGTTGCCGCTGTCTCGAGACGACGTTGAGCTGCCCCTGGCCCTCGACATGGGGAAGTCAGCTCCCCCTGGATGTTTATGTCAACATCTTGAGAACGGCTTGTTCTTTCGTGCTACTCACGTCCGACATCTCCCAATGCATTCTCAATCTCTTGGATTGCTTGCGCACTGAGAATCCGGGATTCCTGATCTGGTAGATGGTTAGTTGAAACTCCTCGTCCGGGTTGGGATGCCACAATAGCAGCCTTACAACTTGTCGAAGCCGCCTTGTTATCCATCCTGTTGCTTATTTCAGATTCGCGGCCTGACGAAAAAGGGCTTTCAGAGTCGAGAGTAGAAGATGGCTCACTATGGAGAGGGAGCATAGCGATGGAACTAAAGGTCGGGTGAAGTTCTCAGAGGGAGAAGATGCGAAGATTTAGAGCGGCAAAACTAGCGCAAAGCATTGCAGATTCCCAGGGCAGTGAAGAAGAGAGTCGCGTCTCCAGGCGCTCATCCACGTTGCCATGGGCCCCCATTGCTTCTCCTATAGGCGCGCTGGTTTCGGATGAAAAGATGAGTTACTCCATGTACAGACCACGCCTTCCTATTCAACCGAAGAGAAAGGACACAAAAGAACTGGATCCGACTATCTGCTATACATTGTTCCACTCAGTTCAGATTCCTGCTCATCCCGTTCCTGGATGTCTTCTTCCATAAATTGGGAGGGAGGTGCCAGCTGTTCTTTTTCTCTTTTTTCTATGGACGCTTTAGCCAGGGTGCCTCTTCAATCTTGTTTCCAGCATCTTCAAATGAGAACTCACCCTCTCTTCCACGGGAGTCTGTTATCCGGTACTGAGGCCATGCTTGCTCCCATTGCATTGCATTTCCCCAGAACAACCGCGGTGTGGGAAGCAGCTAGCAGTCGTTGTAAGAAGTCACATCCTCAGTTCCAGGCAGACACACGTATCTCTTATCCCAAAATTCTCTTATATATTTCTTGACCCGAAAAAAAATAATGTCTTTTACACGAATTCCCTTTCTGTACATACCTTATACCTTGTATGTCGTTAGCTCTCCTGCTTTGATGAGCTTCTTATCATAGCCTCCTCCGCGCCTTACTCCTACCAGGCTCCCAGGCTGTCCGCTGCAATTCTGCATCTTTTGTGTCTTTTGTTCTTCTCTCCTTGAGCATTTCTACTACATTATTATTCCTGTTCAACATAAGTTTATCCACCACCACCACCACCACCACCACTACCACCAATCTCTGTTCACATATCACTCCTTAGCCGCCAATAAAGGGGACAAAGCAACTTGAAGCCATCGCACGCCATGTCCCGGTTCTTCTGGGACTTATAGGCTTGGGCAATGTCAAATTTTGTTTAGATTGGCTAGTATGTTTGGTTTCCTGAGGATTTGATCAATGGAGAAGATTATCAAAAGTCATAGACCTAATCCAGCTCGCTACCATGATATCCCCCGTCATAAGGAGAAAAGAAAGAACACATTCCACGCCTACATTCTCATCACATGCCAAGAGCCCGACTCCTTAGCTTCTCCGGACTAATACCATCCTAGTCCTCATCTGCGGACCACCGTTAATCCTTCTTCCTCCGGTCCCAAAACACCTCCCTCCTCCGTCTTTTCGCTAATATAGTCTTCTGCATGTCACATCCTCTCTGTGCTCAACGCAGCCGACTCGCCGCCAATCCAGACATTGGCGTCGCCGCTCGTGCTCTTGGCCGTCAGCCTGCCGCCCTCTCCCTTCTCCCCCTTCCTCGCCAGCAGGAACTTGTTGATCCCCGGCCAGTCGCTGCCCGCCTTAATCAGCTTGACCCCGTCGCCGCCGACCTGCAACGAGCCCGTGAGCGTTCCCAAGCTGATATCCCCCACCCAGCTGGCCGGGTACCGGAGCTTGATGTTGGCCGTCGTGGTCGTGTGCGTGCTGTGCAGGCACCGCAGCGGCGGGGGCGCACTGTCTCCGTCATCCTCGTCTTTCGCTCCCTCGGTTCTCCGCGCAGATGACGACGGCGGCGGCGACGACGACGGGCGGCTCAGATCAACGTACCTCGGCTTCCAGCTGCTACCGCCACCATCGTCTTGCGTCGCAGCGGCCACTGGGAAGCTGTCCACCCAGAGCGGCTCCAGGACTTTCACGTCCGTCGCCCCGCTGGTGCTAGCCGTTGACAGCTCCACCGTCCTAGCACCCGGCTCAGCCTGAGTCGCGTCAAGGACCGGCAGCAGTTCGAGGCTGACGGTACCCGAGGTGGACTTGAATCCGCCCGACAAGCCAAACGCCACGGCCGCGTCGATGTCGCCGCTGGAGGTATGCACGTCGACGCGGTACTCGCGTGGCGGAAGGTACGCTTCGGCTTGCGCTTCCACTCGCCGGCGGTCGGCCGAGCCGGCGGAGAAGGTATGCTGCGCGATGTGGAAGGTAGCTTGGGCAGCGTAAATCGGCTCGCGCACCCTGACGTCGCCCGAGAGGGTCTTGACGTACAGAATGGCGGGTTTCGGGAAATCGGCGTCGGCTTCCTTGGGCTTGATGGCTACGCGGACGTTTCCGGCCGTAGATTGCAGGCCGAGGTAGTCGTACAGTGGCCAGACGCCGGTGATGGGCGCCGCGGTGGTGTGGACGTCTATAATGCGCGAGTTAAAGTCATATGATGGAGGCGGGCTGGTGGTGTCGACGAGCTTGTCGTCGCGAGCAGCGGTGCCGGTGGAGGCTGAGGTGATAGTGCCGACGGTGCTGGTGAGTGCGGTGCCCTTTGCGACGGTAAGGGAGAGATTGTCGAGCAGCTTGATGTCTAGGTGCACGACATCAGTGTTTAGGTGCTTGAGTTTGCTGTTCTGGGGAATCCACGCCGTGATCTTGACATTGACGCATGCTCGCAGTCTGTCCTTGCTCCACTCGACTCGGTGAGGGACAAGAACTTCGAGCGTCCCTGCCTCCGCATCCCAAGAGGAGGTGACATCCAGGCGCTCATCAGTTACGGCAACCTCGAGGGTGACGGCAGACTGAGGTGTATCAGGGCCCGCCCTGCGGAAGACCACGGCACCCTGGACATGGACCTCGCCCCAGCCGCGGCGGCCGTCTTCATCGACAGTCCGCTCTAGCAACGTAAGCTGCTTGTCGGCGCCAAGGTTGGCAACGAAAGTCTGGACGCGACGATGGATCTTGGCGTCCTTGCAGAAGCTGGCACTATCCCAGGCAAAGTCGCCGTCTACGTCGGGGTAGCTCATGTTGGGTTGCCCGGGGTCTGTTTGGGGTTCGTCGGAGGCAGGATTGTCACTTCCGGTCTGCGTTGAGGGTCAGTAGGCGTTCAGGCAAACGTCCCGAGGGCCCGAACATATATAGGACCACGATAAAAGGTAAAGCGTGGGGGGTCGAGAACATTAAACGGGTGGACATTAAAAAGGTCAAGCCTCCAAGAGAGGGGTAGCATAAGAGACGCGTAGCACTTACACGTCCAGGCGGACCAATGATGATGCTGGTGAGGAACCCCGCCGTTACGACAAAGAGAACCAGGGCGATCAGTACAATCTTGCAGCTTCGCCAGCTAGCATGTTCCCTGGCCCTCCTCATGCGGGTCCACCACGTTGGGGACATCTCCTCGACGTCATGGGCGTTATGGTCTCGCATACTCTCAGGCTGACGGGCCAGAAGCCCTTGGGTTTCTTCCGGCCGCCCCATGTTGATGATGGCTGCGTCACGGGTCTGCGTGAAGGTCCTGTAACCCTCAAAGCGCTGCTGCGTGTTTGACGGTACCGGAGGGGACGGCGAGTACGCGGGGGGCGCCTCGTTGGGTATGGAGGGAAAGTGCTCACTGGGATACACAGACCGCCGTTGTGTTGAGAAGGTGGTATATGAGGTGAGAGTTGCAACTCCGGGAAAGCGGCTAGATGATGACGGGGCGTAGTACGTGGCCCCCGAGTGCGAGGTAGGGGTGGGTGTCACGGCGCTTGCCGATGAGACGTCCGAGCCTGGGGCTTCGCGGTCATTGCGCAGTCTCTCCCGTGCTGCCTCTGCCGCCTTGCCCTCGGCGTCATCCCGTTGCAGAGACGGGTCCTCGACCAAAACGTTGGGCACGTGTGGGGCATTGGACGACGCCGGTGCCAAAGTTCCGGAAGAGGCTCCAGGCGCTGTGCCGAAATAGCCATCCGTAGGCGAAAACACATATGGATCCTCCTCCTCGCCGGCGACGCCAGTGTCGTGGTCCACAGACGCGACGACGGCGTCAGTGGTGCTGGTGTCTAGTCGACCGTGTTCCGAAGTCACATCGAACCCCTGGGTCCCATCTTGAGTCAATGTCTCGCCGATCGGCTCAATGTGCGCCTCCTCCTCTTCCAACAATGCATATAGGTCGTCTGAGTACGGCATAGCTCCCAACCTGGCCGGCGGCGGAGACGACGTGCTACCGAGCCAAGCCCAGAAGTGAGACAATGCAAAGAGCTTTCTTCCAACGTCTAATTTACTGTGGCACGCAGAGAAGGTGCAATTGGACCGAAAAGAAAATAAATAAATAAATAAACCGGCACTTGGAATCTAAAGTTGTCGGCAAAATAGTGCTGTTGACCTCCAAAAGATGAGATACTTGGAACCTCTGCGAGGAAGGTGGAGGAAAAGAAAAACGACCCTGTGGATTGGGAACGTTGACAGGGAAAGAGGCTGAACAAGCTAAGCTTCCGTTGGATTCCAGCTGCCCGGGTTTGGGAAAGACCAGGGTGCAGTAGTCTGTAGTGTAAGCAGTCGCTATCTTGCGATTTCTTTTGACGGGCGTGCGCGGAAGCGAGGAGCCAACCTCCCACTCTTGCGGTATGCATCCATGCTGGCCAGCCATCCATGGCCTCGTCAGCGATGCGACCATAATCCGAGGTGAACTGCACACTACTAGTCCTATATTGGGGTGGTTAGGTCGGCTTCCTGTTGGATTATGCGCGGGTCAGGCAAGGCGTGCGCAAAGACCTTCTGCTTGTGAAGAAGAATGAGGCAGGGCCCAGGCTCGCCAGAATATCAAGTCGTTGCCAAAATAGGAAGCTGCGAAGCGTCTGGAGGGACGGTAGGGCAGCCGAGTGCGGGGACCAACTTGGGATGACGCATCGCGCCCACGCCATTTTCAGGTTCGACATGCTTGGCTGGGAAAATGCATCGTCCACTCAGAACTCCCAATTTCCGATGCAACCTTCCTGCCGTTGTTCCTGCTGACGAAGCTATGCACGCCAATATGTAGCACGAAACGTAAGGCATGACGAGGCAGATCACCCTTCCCCGATTGACGCCAGAAAATATTGATGATAATTTTGTTTTTTTTTTTTTTTTTTTTTTACCACAGCCGACCTAACTAGGTGGTCGTTTGTCCTGTTGCCGCCTCAAGTCTATCACGCTACAATGGGTGTGCCATCCAAGGCTCTGTGCTCGCAGGCTCTTGACGGCCCCTCTAACTTGGTATCTTCCTGCCAACCAAACGCCGTGGCCATGTAGCCTTCAAGAAGATGAAAAAATAACAAGGAATTCCGAATGCGAAGGGCGATGGGCTCAGAAGCACCTCCCAATCAATTACCGAGACGCCGACGATGATGCTTAATCTCCCCCATCTTCCAGCCCCCCCCCCCCTCTCAAAAACAAAAAAGAAGCCTCCTCATTCTAAAGGCTGAGACCAGACCCCCGAAGGGGATCCAGGCGAGGTGACTCCGTCCCTCTATGTATAGCCAAGGCGGTGCGACGAAAGAGGTTGCAGTCCCTCTAGTTGAGACTCAACAAGCTCTTCATGTTCTCGTAGCACACCCAGGTGATGCTCAGCGCGGGGGCGACCTTGAGGAGGTTAGGCGTCAAGCCCTTGTACAGCCCGCGCACCCCCTCGTTGCGAACTGTCCTCTGCGCCACGTCGACGATGCCTGTGTAGGTAGGCGGGTGCATAGCGGTGCCTTGCGTCTGCAGACGGGTGCGAAGAACATTTAGTGGATAGACGATGGTCGCGCCCAGAGCGCCTGAGGACGCGCCCAGGACCGCCGTGGCAACGTTGCCGATCTGCGCATCCTCTTCATGGATGCCGTAGTAGCGCGCCACCGCTCTGGTGTACGACTTCTTGAGCAGCTCAAAGGTTCCGATATCGATGGCGCTGTACGGGAACATACCGAGCAAACCGGCACCGAGACCGCGGTATGCCGCGCGGAGACCACCGTCTGCCCACATGTTCTTCGCTGTGCGCAGGAGCAAGGCAGTGCCTTGCGGTCCGCCCTTGACCGTCTCGCATTGCAGGCGGAACTTGAGCGTGTCGATGGGGTACACGCAGAACTGCGCCGTCATGCCGCCGATGCCGCCGGCGACGAATTTGGAAACAGTGCTCAGCCGGGTCGGGTCGTTGTGGCCTTCATAAGTTGCGAGAAAGCGCTTGGATGCCTCGTAAGAGCCAAACTAGATCACTTGTCAGCATGGCGAGCTCTCGAGGACCGAGGGACGCGCATCAGTTACCCTTATGGCAGACTCGGGCATGATCTTGACGACGTTGAGACCGTTTCCTGCCCCCACATTAGCACCATTGAGATAGGGGGGAGGGGAAGGGGGCAAAGAGGGTTTGGAACTGCCGTGTTAACTTACCAGCAAAGAAGGTGCGCAACCCACCCGCCTTCCACAGGCTCACAATGGCGTCAATAATAGGCCCGCCGGCACTGCGTAACGCGGCCAAGGGGCGACCACTCTTGGCTGCAGCAACAGCCACAGTAGTTCTGGTGCTCGTGTTCACTAGGAGATAGACCTTGAGGCGGTCTAGGGGCGCAGTAGCAGTCCGCGACACACCACCCGAGACAGCACCGGCGAGGAAGTATCCTGGTTCAGGCAGCAGATCTGTCAGTCTGGTTGTAACGCCCGCCGCATCCTCCTCCTCCTCCTCCATGATATCTGAATAGTCCTGGGCGCCAGACTGCTGCGCGCCCTCGTACTGTAGGATGGGTCGCTTGACTGCTGTTTCGGCTAAGGATTGCGAAGTGGTAATGGGGACAGCGGGGCCGTAGTGGGCATTGGCCGCCGAGGCCGCCATCTCCGTCGGGATTCTCGAAATCTGCTCGCTGTAGGGGAAGTCGGGCGATTGCGAATCGGGTATGGTGCTTGCAACAAGCGAGGGGCGCCGCGGGGAGAGAACCAGGTCCGGGTTTGCGATTCTGAGAAGCGAACCAAAAAGAGCTTGAATAAGGAAGCCGACCGTACCTAGACCCTCTAGTGTCTCGTCGCTGACCAGTGAATCGCCCTCTGAATTTAGAGTGACAATGGATGAATAGAACGAGAGCGCAGCCTCCAGGGGCGACTCGTCATGTTTGTTGGGCATGAACAGGAGAAAATCGCTGCCGGTCGCACCTCAGTTAGCATCCAACATGCGATCGATGCACGTTTGTGTTTCGAGACTCTTGCCCGCCACCAACCAACACAGGCACCGCGACAGCCCCGTCAACAAAGAAATAGAACTTGATGGGGCATACAGGGTGCCGGGGAACATAACAAATGAGATAAACAAACGATGGAAAATTCACCAAATCCACCTTCAAGTGGGGTCTCGAAACCAGGTATAGCAGAAGCTTCCAAGGGATCAAATAGAGAACACTCAGCGGAGACTTACCGCCACTCATCGAACGTGATGTACCCGTCGTGATTCATGTCGATCTCGTTGAAGAAACCGGACAGCCTTCTGCTTGACACCGACAGGCCAGCTCGCCGGAAGGCGCTCTGAAGTTCGTCTTTGTTTAACCGTCCATCTTTGTCGCGATCGATGGATCGGAACAGCAGGAGCAGCTGGCGCTCGGCGGCTTCGACGAAGACTCGGAACTCTAGGCGCGCATTGTTTCAGTTTCCGGCTCGACTCTTGACTTTCCCGTCTCTCAAAACCCACCTTCGTACTGGATCTTCCCGTCGCCGCTCGTGTCGACAATGCTGATGATGGTCTTGAGCATCTGGTCGGCATTTTTCAGAGCTGGCGCCAAATCGTGAGTACGATATCCTTGGGCGCGGAAAAGGGGGGAAGGGGGATTTACGGTGGTCGATCCGCCTCAGTCCCCTTTGCAGTCCTTTGAGGTCGAGCTCCCCATGTCCTGCAGGGTCGAGCTGCTTCCAGAGCTCCTCAACACGACGATCGCGCTCGTTCTGCGACTCCTCCATTGGCACCTCGAGCTCGGATGCAACATCAGATACCCCCATTCCCGGCACCGGCCATTGATGGTGTCTGCGTCACGATATCGGCGGCGGCGGCGTCGGCGTCGGCTTCGACGTCGGCGCGGGATGAAAAACGCAGCCCAACAGGCGGCGCAGTTATGACGTATGGGGGGAGACTCGGCACGTTCAGGGTACGATGCGAAGAGCTCGAGGTTTGAAGAAAAAGAAGAAAAAAAAAGGTAAAAAAGTCGGCTTGGCTTAACTCGACGTCACGGACAAGACATGCCGAGGCAGAGACAGGCGAATCTAAAGTTTGAGGCCTTTTTTCCCCACGATCGCATATCTTCGAGAGAGGGGTGAAGGCAGACAGCTCGGTTATAGCCAATTGCGCGCTGCGGGTGGGCGGTTGATCGCTCACTGCTGGGTTGCTCCAGCTTGTTGCTGTCGGGAATTCTTGGGGTGTTCAAGTCCCGCAAGGCCGCCCGAGAATCGAAGTGAAGCGGAGCAGACAGGGATTCCGACGGAGCTCGAGTACCAGCTACCTGGGCACCGAGAGAGCCGTGCTTCTCCCATATTATTGCCCGTTTGACCGGCATGCCATTGATTTGAGGAGCAGGATTGCGTAACCAAAGGTTTATTACAGGTCTCCGTTCCGACAGTTTTTACCATGTATCTGAAACGTTATTGAGCATCTCGTCATCCCGGAAGCGCAGAGTGCCGTTAAGGAGGTACTAGTACGGATACTACTAGTACGTACCCAGCCCCGCACGCAAACGGCGTTCACTGCTTTCTCATTCGCCAGCCTTCCCCGTCCTCCTCGAGATCCCCCGAGCGCCAATCTCTCTCTGCAAATCACACCCTTGCAGACGCTCCCGCCGCCGAGCGCCGAAATCACCGATAAGATAAAGCCTCGGAGACAGCCTAGGATCGAGTCTCACCATCGGCTCGCCTCACGTCTGCGCCTCATGTTCATCATCGGAGGATAATACAACAGACAGCAACATCCCGGCCCTTGGGGGGGGGCGGAAGCGGTCTTGATGAAAGAAGAATACTAATAGTAATAAAAATGGCGGCCAACTACTGGGAATCGACGCAACGAAAGCACTGGCAGTTCACCAAGGACGAGCTCGCTGCGATGCGCCAGCGACTAGACGACGAAGACCCGGGCCTGGTCCAGATGTTCCCCCTCCCGCCGCTGCGCCATCTCAACATCTACTTCAATCAGCGTGAGTAGAATGTCAACACCCCGTGCTCCCTTCCTTACTTCCCTCATCCCACGCCCACCCCAGCACGACATCAGCGACATGTCAATCCTATCCTTCCGTATTTTCTTCCCGCTGACTGCATCTCGCGCCCTCTCTCTCTCGGTGGCGCACCACAACCCCCGAACAAACAGAAATCAACCGGCTCGGCAAGCGTCTCGGGGTCCGACAGCAGGCCATGGCCACGACCCAGGTCTACCTCAAGCGCTTCTACACGCGGACGGCGATCCGGCAGACGAACCCGTACCTGGTCATGGCGACGGCGCTCTACCTGGCCTGCAAGATGGAGGAGTGCCCGCAGCACATCCGGCTGCTGACGCAGGAGGCGCGCTCGCTGTGGCCGTCCGACCTGCACGGGCACGACGCCACCCGCGTCGGCGAGTGCGAGTTCTCCCTCATCTCCGAGATGCACTCGCAGCTCATCGTCCACCAGCCCTACCGCCCCCTGCTCGCCCTGCAGGACGAGTTCGGCCTCACCCAGGACGAGATGTCGCTCGCCTGGACCATCATCAACGACCACTACATGACCGACCTCCCGCTGCTGCACCCGCCGCACATCATCGCCCTCACTGCCGTACTGCTGGCACTGGTGCTGAGGCCGAGCTCGACTAGTGCCGGGGGAGGCGCCGGCGGCGGCAGCAGCAGCAGTGGCGGCGCCGGGGGCGGGAGCAATAACAACGCGAGTTCGTCCGCTCCTGCGGCGGCGGCGGCGGCGGCGGCGGCTGCGGCTGGTGCGGGCGGGGTCGCGATGGCCGCGTCGGCGTTGGCGCAGGCTCAGGCGCAAGTTCAAGCCCAAGCTCAAGCCCAGGCAAAGGCCGCCGCTATGGCTGCCGGTGGCGGAGGAGGAGGAGGAGGAGGAGGAGGAGGAGGAGGAGGAGGGGGGGGTTCACAGTCGTCGTCGCAGCAGCAACAGCAGCAACAACAGCAACAAACCTGCTTCTTGCAAGGTAGCTCACAGCAAGGTGCGGGGGAGGGCACTGTGGCAGAACCCAAGAAGGCGACGGACCCGCGTCTGGCTAAGGTCCAGCGGTTCGCGGCCTGGCTGGCAGACAGCAACATTGACATCGAGGCCATGGTCGACTGCACCCAGGAGCTCATCTCGTTCTACGAGTGCCACGAGCAGTACAATGACAAGCACACGAGAGAGCAGATCAGCCGATTCATCAAAGCACGGAATCTCGACAAATAAGAAAGGGCTGTGATTTCTCCCGACAGGGAAAAAAAACTGAACAAGAAAGAAGGACTCATTCCGCCGCTCCCGGTTCTCTCGGCCGACCTCCAGAAACCCGCCATTTCTTCCAGAAGAGGACGTGTCAATGACAACTTGCGGATCAGGAAGAACGGCTTCCAGACCTCCGATTAGCCCTCACGCAACGGGAAGGGCACTTGACCCGGTTAGACGACAGGACCAACTCAAGCGACCAATCGCCGCATACGCTATTCCGCACTCTCGACCGCGGGGGTGACGGTGTTGTCCATTGCTCCGAACAATCAGCATCTTATTCTAGAACCGGTTCCGGGCTTCATATCGAGGTGGGAGCTGTCTTCCGCCTCAGTTCGGAATCCATCGTACTTTTGCAATAGTCAGAGAGATGGCGTGCAACAGTACGGATCGGATATCAAAACGGGCTATCTACTGGTCTTCCTGGCATATCCTGTGGTAGCCGAGAGAGTGTTTTGTTCCCTCCTCATGACGGAAAGCTGCACCTGCCACTAGCGAGGAAACGTTGGGAAGCGGAATGCTGTGGAATTCTGCAGCCGGGCACCGCAACATGCTAGTAGATTACCCAAAGGTACATTTCTTGGAAAGGGGGAATATGGGTCCTAGGAGTCTCCAAGCCGATCGCACACCCATTGTTATTGCTGGACCCGACTCCAACACGAGAAGCATGGATCGAGAGGGTAAAAACAAGATATAGATTTTGCTTGTTGCCTATGTTGTCGTGGAATAACAGAGAAAAGCAGAATAAAAGAGCCTTGCTGCCACCGCTGCTTGTCTGTGTTACTGCCTGGCGCTGGGACCAAGTCCTCCATTGAAGAAACCACAAGGCAACAGCTGCATGATATTGCCAAATAACCGTCACTGTCAAGAACGCCCATTGCCAAAGAAAAAGGCTACGAGACCGTTGCCAAAGGAAGCGACCAAACCCACGAGGCCAGCGCGGCCACTGAAACCCATCCTTGGCAGAGGCAGCAAAATTCACCAACGAAAGCAGAATGCAACCTTATCCCAAACGATAACTCGATCAAGGATAATAAACATCCCCATCCTGGTACGGAATCTTCCCCGCCTCCTCCTCTTCCTTCTCCTCCTCTTTGTCTTCCGGCTTCTCCTCCTGTCCCGACGGTCGACGACGAGGAGGAGGAGGAGGAGGAGGAGGATTAGGAGGAGGACTCGGTTCGCGCACTCCCGGCCCCAACCGCAGCACCTCCTGTTGTTGTTGTTGTTGTTGTTGTTGCTGTTGCTGGTGGTGGTGCTGTGGATGATCGTCCCGGGGCAAGGGCGTGAGCATCCCAGGCGTCGTGTTGGTCGACGACCCCTCCGACAGGGTCACGTAGCCGTCAGGGCGCCAGCGCAGGTGCACCGACAGGCTGCCGTCCTTGCCCCTCCTGTTCTTGCGCGTGTGGCCCGACGAGATGCGGTACCCGTGGTTCCGCGTGTTGGGCCCAATGGCTCGAACGACGCCCGGCGGGAGGTTGCTGTTCGACACGGCCGCGGGCTTGGACCGTTGGGGACTGGCGCCGGCCAGAGCAGCGGCCGCGCGGTTGGCGGCTTCGGCGATCGAGGGCGCGGCGGCCGTGGCTCGCTCGGCCGCCGTGCGGTTCATCAGGGAGGTGGGCGTCGGGCGCTGGAGGGCCAGGTGCAGGCGCGGGTTGCTCGCCTGGCTGGCGCGGCGATCGGCTGGGTGCTCGGGGGGTCCGTCGTAGACAACATCGTCCACGGCCTCGTCGTCGGCGTTTCGGCCGCCTTCTTCCGAGCTGGCCGAGGACTGGTTGGTGGGAGACGGCGCGATGCTATCAGTGATACGGGGATTCGTGCGCGGGCTGTCGTTGCCGCTGTAGCGTCGCCCGCTCTGGTCCGTGATGCGTCGGCGGGCCACGGAGCGAGCGTGATAGATGGAGGGGTGGACGCCCACGCGGTCGCTGGAGTCAGATGACTCTTCGGCCTCGGTGGCTCTCTTTGGTGTCGCCGAGCGAGCTCTCTGCTTGGACGTGCGGACGTCTTCCCAATCATCCGAGTCTGGAGACCATTCTTCCACGGGGGAGTCGTGTGGTGGAGCCGGGGGTCTGCTTCCTCGGTAGCGGGAGAAGCGTGTACTCCGCACTCGGCGGCTTCGAAAGACCACAGGCGTTATATGGAGCCGCCGGTGTTCTGCGGTAGTACGCAAGGTCGAGCCGTTGCTGTCCGCGGACGGGCTTGTTGTCCCTGTTGGCGGTCTTGGTGCCGATGGTGGCTGCTCCGGTCGCGTTGGTTGTCGGGCATGGCCTGCGTTGTCAACCCGGGCTCCCACCCGCCGAGCTGCCGGATGGTTTCCGCTTGTCGATGGAGAGAGTGCAAAGTCTGCTGGCAGTGAAACCCGGCGGGATGCTGAGCTATTGCCAGCACCACCACTCCCGCGGTTCATTCCAGCCGCATGGCCGGCATCTTCGCTGGATTTCCTGTCCGTCATGTCGAGCCCGGTACCGATCTTCAAAGTTAAATATAGATATATATTGCGCTAAGTGCTCGGTATCTGGGCAGCTTGTCCAAGAGGAAATGGAGAGGTGAGCAAGTAAGGCGGAGAAGGTCTGTAGGATGTTTCTGTCGAACGAAGCCGAGGACGCATTTTGAGCGAGCAGAGTACCGCACAGATTAAGTAGACCAACACTGTATCGTGTAACGCGGTTTCCCCGAGCATTGGAGCTGGCCTTGGCCGCGTGAAATCCTAGGGCATGACAGGCAGGAATTGTGGTGTTACTGTCTGATTTCGGGCGAGGAAGGAAAAGGTGCCGGTAGGAACAGGGTGAATGGGGAAGGAGAGGGCAAGAAAGTGGTTCCGCTCTCGGGCTGTCAACTGCAAACTAAAAATTACCAACCTGAGGCATGGACAACATGGGGTAATGGACAACATGGGGTAATGGACAACATGGGGTAATGGACAACATGGGGTAACTCTGGGATGGATATCCAAATGTTTGTGCCTGACTAGTAGGTAGTTTTGAATGTGGAGGGTTTTCATGAGCAATTTCTGACCTCTTGATCATGCAGAAACCGCCGCCGCGAACAACACTGGTTGCGAACCAGGCACGGAACCCTAGAGAATGAGTGTAAGTGATACACATGGCGAAAGGAAGGGAAGAAAAAAAAAGGGGGGGGGGGAATTGTGTGTGTAAGAATAAGATAAACGCTCAATTATCAAGCGGTAGCCTGGACTTCCCGGCGAACGCTCTTATGCCGAACTAGCCTCTAGTAAAGACCCTTAGACTCAGAATCGATCCTCCCTCAAGTAAGCTGCTTCCATTAACCCTATTAGCTTCAGCCTCTAGCGATGTATTGATTGATGATGCGCGTATGATCCCAAGCGTACCCCCAGAAGAGGAAGAATAATAACGACCTCTCCCATGCCAGCTCTCCCAGAGCCGTCACAGAGAACCTCGTACTTCCTTTTTTCTTAAAAAAAAAATCTGCCAATACGACGTCGACTCAGATCGGCGAGGCGTCCGCCTCGTCGTCCGCCTCCTGCTTGACAACCTCGGGCTCGGGCAGGGGGGCGCGCTCGTGGAACTCGGTGCGGGCCTTGATGGTCATGCGCGGGGCGTTGGCGCCCATGACCCAGTTCCACTCGCCGAGCATCCTGATCATCTCGTAGCCGACCTCGGCGGACCGGCCGAGGACCTGCTCCCAGTCGAGCGGCAGGGGCGCGCCGCGGCGGCCGCGGCTGAAGAGGTAGAAGAGCGCATGGGCGACGAGGAAGCGCCGCATGGGCGCGTCGGGCGTCGTGTGCTCGAAGATGTACGTGATGTCGTGCATGTCGGGCGACCGGTGCTCGTCCGCCCCCGACCCTTCGCCGTAGTAGGCGTACAACACGTCCAGCACCGCGTTCCGCACGCCCACGATGCCGAACTTGCCGCCTAGCACGTAGACGCCGAGGCTAGAAAAAGCAAGAGACGGAAAGAGCGAGAATGTCAGTGTGCGTGTGTGCGTGCGTGTGTGAAATCCTCTTTGTTGGGCAAGGTAGGTGTTGGAAGGGGAAACTCCAGTCAAGGAGACGTACTAGTCGCGGACGCTCACGGAGACGCCATCCGGGGGGAGGAAGCGGAAGTTGCGGGTTCCGCCCGAGGGCAGGAAGGCGGTGCCGTACAGCCAGCGGATGAAGAGAGCAAAGAGTCGGGGTTCGTCGTCCGGCAGCTTCATCTCGTCGTGGCCCTCCGAGAAGTAGTTCCTGAAGAAGTCAGACTGGCTGACGAGAAGCTTCTCGTGTACAACCCAGCGCTTCTCCTCCGGTCCGACGGTAATGGTAACGATGCGATCGGTGAGCCAGCTGGGTTGGGAAAAAAAAGAAGAAGAATTAGCTATCTCAGCCCCGGCTCTCACAATTCAGGTTCGGTTCCATCGAGTCGATTGCTGCCGCCTACCTGTCGAGACTTTGCAAATCCTGGGACGCGGATTGGGCGCCCATGGTGCGGCCAGACTGCGTACATTGGCTGCGGTCGGTCATTGCGAGAAAGACGGAAGGGAGAGCCAGCGACTGGAGCAAGGGAAGCGCAGAGAGGGGTGCGGGTGCCGAATAGACAACCAATATTTACCCGGCGATGTTGCTCCTAAGGGAACCAGTCGAGGAAAGAAATGTCGAGGAAAACGTCAAATGTGGCACCGTGAAGACTGTAGAGTAAGGATGTCGAATAATGATCACTCAGAGCTGGTCATCTCCGGGTGGGAGAGTGGGAAAAGGTAGAAGTGTAGAAGAAACAAAAGGCGGGAATGGAAGCCAAAGCAGAAGTGGAAGTGGGAAGAGCAATGGAGGGAAGGGAACCTTGAGAAGCAAAAACAGTAGCACACTTCCGGAAAACCCAATGGTTATGGGGCGAATGGTACGAAAGGACGCGATAGGGGTTCGGATGTTAGACGTGAGGACACGAGAATGGGCTGCGTATTGGCAGTTGGCAGTCACAGAGAAGGGATAAAACGCTGCAATATAGGCGAACATTGTAGCGGCAGGAAGCCGAGAGTGAGGAAGTCTCGAGAAACGAGGACCAGAGAACAAGACGGAATATATACCGCTCTCGGGAATGGACTTGAACATAGCACGCCGCACTTCGACCCGTTAAGGTGGAAGTGACGCTGGCTCAGGAGACAACGTGGTATCTCAACACCAGAGACATGACATCTGTGTAGAATAACCTCCGAAAGTTCCCGGTTCAGAGCTCTGATCACCATGTGCTTTCTTCGTGATGAGAATTTGAAGGAGGCCCGCGAGCTGCGATGCTTCCTTTAAGCCGCCACTGTCCTCTCACAGTCTGGGGGGAGTGACACGAACCATAGGAGGCCAGTAGCTATGGTTTAAAGGGCAATAAAAGAGGAATATGAGGGGTAGATAGATACCAACACTTCCGAACTCTAGCTACGATATACAGGTCAGGTGATAAGGAGTTCGGGAGCAATGTCTCCTTGTACATACATACATACCTTAACCCCATGTCCCCATGTGCCCATGTGAAGTGAGAGCCGCTTAAGACACTAACATTAAAAGACCATAGGGTAGGAGATGGTGGAAGCACTGCTCTTTTAGTTTACTGAGGAGACAAACGCACAAGCTCCAAGCCTTTTGTGTTCTCTTCTGGCGTTCTAGGAAGTCGATTCACTCCGCCGAGGCTCAGGGACACTCAACGCCATAAGACCTGATCAGGGGCTAAGTAAGTATCCATACACCTCATGCTGTTAACAGCCGCCGAGTAGTCGACTATTCGCTATTTATTTCTGTTTGCTCCAGACTTGACTGGAAACAAAACATCTAGGCCTGCCGATACGAGTCATAACTGCGGAGTCATCATCTACCCACCCACTGCAAAACCTGAAGGCCGTCATGGTCACAAGACAATACAAGGTTGATGCCGCTCACGATACAACCTGAACTGTCACCAAGAGGGGTGGGGCACTGCAATCAGAGCGAAGAGGCGCAACATGTCGCCATATTTCAATTCCCGTAACCAGAGCATCGCTTGCTTGCTTGCGCGCTTCAATATTGTGGCATACAAAAACGCCGCGCTGCCGCCAAAGCCGGAGCCGGGGGGATAAGCCAGGAAAAGCAGTTCGACACACCTCAAGTCACAGACACCATCCAACCATCCCACAACAGCTTTCGAACAGAGAATCCAGTCGCTCCATCAAAACACCTGCCACCTGGCCCAAACGAACCGAACCGACCCGACCGACCCGACCCGACAGTGGACATCAACACAACGCTTCGCACGCGCGCCCGCTCCCGAGTCCTGAATGCTGAACCAACCCCAGCGATCCCAGCTCCGAATAGGTGTGCAATAAGTGAAGCCTCCAGACAACCCAGGGACCCAAGCAAGCAAGATATGCGAACGTTTCCCCTTCCCGCCGGTAACCGTATCCGATATGCAGCTCCAAAAAAATCCAGACAAGAAAAAGAAAAGAAAAAAAATAAAAAAGGATATAAGGATGGGCGCCCCGTTCGCGGCTTGCCCACCATCAACCCATGATACAAGCGAAGCCAAAATGGAGGACTGGACATGAGAAGAAAAAGGGAAAATATCAACCCAACTCCTCATCCTGCCCCAGCCCCAAAACCGACCCGGAAATACCAGCTTTCTTTCCGAGATGTCCAACAACAACAACAACAACAAAGCCCGCACAATTGTCTTTGCCGCCCGCCCTACACCAGAGAGATAATCGCCCATGTAGTCCCTCAAAAGATCGAGAACACCCAGGCCGCGCGAAACAGACACCTCCCACCTATCCGCCGAGAAGTCGTTCTATATGTCGATATTCTTTTTTTCTTTGAAATCGTGGACCCGTGAACCGTTAGACTTTTGATCGTAACGATGAAAAAGTCGCCGCTTCCGTGATGATGAGAAAAGAGCACGCCCAAAACACCAAATGCATGGTATCAGAGAAACAAGCAAACCGAAGAACTCCGCCGCGAGACGCCGATGCAAAAATAAGCTGGCTTGACGAGAATGCAAAAACCGCCGAGAAACGCCCATTTCGTCGTAGTCGAAAAGGAAAAAAAGAAGCCGCAGTCCGCACCTTGAGAGGCGGGAACACCGTATCCGGAAGATTTGTTTTGCGAAACAGGTATCGATTATTCTCTCATTGCGCCGTCCGGAATCCCAACGTATTGTCGCTGCGAAGGAGGGAATGGTAATATGCCGATCAGAGTGTTTGTTTGTACAGGTGGGTTATCGTGAGGTTGCCAAGTCGAAGATCCAGTCGACCTCGGAAAACTTTTGTTCGTCACCCGCGCCTGCCAGAGGGTGGAAAAAAAATTCGATGCCTGCCAGCCTGGATGTCGGTGCCCGCCAAGATGAGCAACTGCGGAATGAGCGAATGCGCGCAGTGATTTTGCAAACGTAGTGCAACGGCGACGGCGGAATCAGGTAAGCCAAAGTGGTGTCTGGGCGTCACAGAAGCGAGACGTCGACCACTTTACCACCGTCGACCGACCGACTGCTGCATCCTGGCGGGCGACGCCGAGGGCGACGGGCTCGACACGGAGATGCCGGTAGCAGGGTTAACGATGGGGATGGCGTTGCGGGGACGGGTAGCAGAAGGCTGGTGGAGCTTCAAGGCCGATTGCTGAGTTTGATACGGCGGAGGAACAAAGGCTGGAGACGCCGAGTGCAGCATGAAGCCCGAGGCGACTTGGGTAGGCTGCTGGGTCGGCGAGCCCTGCGGCGAGTTACTCGCCAATGATGACCGCTCCGACGCAGAGCTGTGAATCGAGACGAGCTTTGACCCAGATGTCAGTCCGCTTGCCGTAGTGACTCGGGGGGAGGGGCACATGGGAGGACTCACATCGCTCTCAGTCAACAGGTTTGGGCAGAACTCCATGTCGTCTTCCAGGTCAAACGACCGCCCGGCCTCGAAGCGCATGCGGAAAGCCGAGAGATTCGCGGTGTCGGTAAGCTCCCTCATGCTCTTGATACCCCGAAACTGTTTCTGCTGATTCTGGGCAACGGATAGCCTCGGCGCCCTGCGATTCCGCCCTCCATGGTGGCTGTGTGAGACAGAGGCGGCTGCGGCCGGCGTCGGGTGCTGCTGGTGGGCATTGAAATGATAGAAGGTAGACATTATGATTGGCGAACCAACGGGGTGAAGCACCAGGACGTTGAAGTCGTCTTGACGGCTGGCCAGATGGTTGAAGCTGGAGCAAGTTGGCGTGGCGTGATTCCCAAGGATCAGATCGGACAAGGCGAAACAATAACAAACACCCGCCTTCTATGAGCTGAGATGCAACACGCGCTCTTTTTAGGTGGGACTGGGCTGGCGAAGGGTTCGTTAAGTTGTCGCTGGTGACTGTTGGGGCGATTTTGGAGGTTGGGGAAGCAATTTTGTGGTTGTATTTCGGTGGGACGTGGGGATGGGTTGTTCAAGGTAAAAAGTAAAGAAGAGGCGAGGGAAGGAGGGACAAGTCGGAGCGGGCGAAGGGTTGGACAGATGAAGGTGGTGGGGGCGCAACTAGGGTCGCGCTAATGCACGAACGAGGCAGGACCCCGGGCGAACACACTCACCTGCCACGGTCTGCCAATGCACTGAGGGGCTGGCCACTCCGGGTTGCGGGCTGGGTGGCGACTGCATCAGTAAGTGGATCTTACACTGTCGTTTATTGGACAGATGACCCACCACTAAGCCGAAAACGGGCTAGAATGCTGGACAAGCTGTCGTTGCAATTCGGGCCCAGTGCAGTTCACTAACATACAACCAGTGCCGGAAACGGCGTGGACAGTGCAGGCCCGCCCGCCCGTTCCTGGTTGGAGCTGCAAGCCGCTGTTGAGGCGCTGTTGCTGCAAAGCCGACAGGCCATCCTCTCGCTCCGCCGGGGCCCCCCTCCACAACCGTCGCCCGACGTGGCCGCGATAAGATGACGGGCTCCATCTTCATCGTCCAAGCGTGAGCGGCCAAGTCTCGCAGAACATCGGCACTGGTTCACGAGTGCCGGTGTCGACGTCTCTCGAGCCATCCCTCGCAATGCACGATGATTCCGCTATTTGAATGAAGGGTCCGGAGCTATACTTCAGAAATAATAACTACGAGATTGGCAGGTAGGGTACACTGCGATGCACTCGTTTCGCGCCTCCGAACGTAGCACCGATTCATCGATGATGAGAGCGGTGGAACCCGGACCCGTTGCCGCAAAAGCAAGCGGGCCCGGCCGGATGCTGTGAATGACGGTGTCACGGGCGGCAGCGCTGCACTCAGGCGCCGACCGATGCTGAAATTGGCGCTCCTGGGCCAATTGGGCCGCCGGGCGGCTCGAGGTGCAGATCAATCCAGCCGACCACCGGGCAGTCAAGCTTTCCATGCCGCCAGCAGTTGTGCGCCCGCAGGTCTTGACTGGCTATTCGTGCACTGCGAAAGACGCCGATGAAGTCATGAGCCACTAGGTTGTCTCGAACCATTCTAATACCTTGGTCCGTACTCCGTACGCCATGAAGAAATTGTTTACTATGCAACAACTATGACGGTATACATATACTGTATTTACATAGGTACCTACCTTACGTACCCACATGTGTACAAAACATACATGCCCACAAGCCAGATATGGCTGAGCTGGATTCAACCGTATCCTTTACGATCTGCTACAGCAAATTATTACACCAGCCGTACGGAGTAGATTACGTCGATACCTTTGGGCGATCGTGTTAAAAGGATCTAACTACAAAGCCGGCCGTAGCCCCATCTAGCGGCGATTGCCCTTTTTCGCCAAAATAACTACCACCATCCACGCAACCGACGAGGAGGATCATATCCGAAGCGATCAATAAGCGGTACTCCGTACTCCGCACGAATGAATTACTCGTAGTTGCTGTACCAAGCAGGAAGGAACCTTTACGTCTTGCCTAGGAGGCAGCCGATGCTCGGCTTGGCATGCGGGTCGCAAGTGTCTGATCGATCCGCCTTTTCCGTCGGCGAGCGATGTATAGCGAAGGAAACACTTGACCAGACACTCGGGCGAAACGTCTTCGTCGTCAGTTAGAGAAACATTACACACTCCGGAGCCGAAAAGTACAGAAAACCGCAAGTATTCCGTAGTGCCCTCTACTTAGTCCCGCAGAACGAGACGCAGAACAAGCCGCCAAGCCGTCGGGTGTGAGCCCTATCATCAAAATCGAAAGTAGCACCTCCCCACTCTCCCGAGACATCCCCATAGGTGGTGGGTGGGGTGACAAAAAGGGGTGGAATGTTTGTCGTGTTCATCGGTTTTGGCGGTCAACCCACCGGGATTACGCCCTCCGTAAGAACTGTCCTCGCCTATAACCCATCCCGTCAGGGCTGCGTTTCAACGCATCCACACGGGGATCAAGAGGATCAAGAGGTGCATGTCGACGTTTCGAGGTGAAGGAGGTGGTCGTGCAGTGTCGTGATCCGTAAAGGTACTACAGAGTGCAGTATTCGTGCCTGAAGCGGGGTACAAGATTCGAACATAAACACTAACAACGTACGTCCTATTTTAAGTTGTTAACAGTGACAGGATGAATATCATAGAGAGCCAATCATTAGTTATATGCGGAGCGCTCATCTCGCTCTGTTCCAGGCTTTGAGCATAGGTTATCAGCGTTAGAACCCGGAACGAATGGGAGGGGCATTGTGAGGGCTGAAACCTAAATGCCCGGCATCGTCTGCGCCCGCTCCCCCCCCCCCCCCCGGGGCCTCTTTGAACCATCCAAAACTTAAACATGTTTAGAGTCGTTTCGAGAGGAGGAGTAGAGGAGGAGCCTGCAGACCAACCTTTTTCGCCCAGCTCAATGCAGCTCTTGACGAAACAAGCAAGGCGAGGTCAGAGAGATAGACACCCTCTCTTGCCCTGTTTAAGGTCTGCCATTCGCCGGCTCTGCATCCTCTGCGTCGAATGCAACAGCAATGCATAGTTCGATCCGGCATGGCAGGCAGACAGGCACGTAGCTGCCGTGCTGCCTTGCAGACATAGGTAGTTAGTTCATTTCCTGAATGAAACTACCGTAGTGCGATTGCGATGAAACGATACGCTAGTGCTCTCGTGAGTTAACAAAAGCCTAGTTGCTTCCCTTTCCAAAGAAAGCAGCAACGTCTAGGGTCTAAGACGTTAGGTTTTGCGAGAATGTCTAACCTGGCCTCCGGCACGAGCGGATACGACGAGGCGAAAAAACCTTAAGCTCTGACAAACTTGATGTGCTCCGAGTCAATCAACGACTATAGATAGTGACCAGGCGGGACCGTCGTGGAGAAGCTCCGAGATGCTCTCGACCGTGCCGTCTTGGTCGAGGTAGCACTGTGCATCGAGGCCAAGAGAACGATCTCAGAATCGAGGCCCCGAGGCGCGGGCCACCGGGTGGCCGAAGCACTCGTTTCCACGCCCTCAACTCACAAGCTCTACAGTACGCTAAGGTAGGTACTCCATAGCAAGGCATCCAACTGCAGGGAGGAGTCACATTGCGCTGTGGGTGCACACTGGTGCACACTGCCACACACCGCTCTTTGCCGTTCCTATATGCTCGCTAGGCGAGCCCCCCGACAGTGGTGGCAGTGAGCGGGTGGTGGTGGTGGTGGTGGTGGCCGAAACCGACGCCATTTGGATGCCTGCAGCTTGCTTTTTCCCCAGATGACGATGCATTGTCAGACGGCGCAGCAAGCCCTGGAGGGTTGGCAAGGTTTGCAAGAGGGAAGGGGGAGCAAACAATTAATTTTCCCCCGCTGCATCTCCCTCGGACCGCATCTGCAGTTTCGCGTGCAACTAAGTACGGATTACATACCTTAACCTTGTTCGATAGAGAGCTGCAGCAAGGCGGGCTTAAGAGGTGACTCTGCCGTGCAAGGCTCGAGCGAACGAGGGTAATCTGCGAGTCTCGCCTGCTTCTCGACGTACACATTGCCTGGAAATGCAATTCCACAGCTGGATCGCTGAGTTGGTAATACCTTCAGGACGACGATTTTGGTGGGGGTCGGTTGCCATTCTCGGTCATCTCCATCGAATGGACCTCCACTAACGAAGCATTCTGTGGCTATTGCCGAGACCTTCTGCCGGCGGTCCGAAATAGACCGGCAAGTCCGCTATCTAACAAAGAAAAACTCGGTGAGGCATCGCGATTTCAGCTGAGAATTTTTTTTTTTTGATCTCGTGTGAGACTTTTCTGTTGAGAACGGAATCACGGGACGGGCAAGCTCAGTTTCATCTCACTTTTACCTTCAGGCAGACGAGTCAACCAGTCACCTGACCGATCTTACCTCGCCCCCGAGGTCAGGAGATCGGCCAACCGTGGAAATTAGTCTAGCAACGCTCATCCTTCGGCCGGTCTCTGTTTCGGGGCGACTTCTTAGCCGCTAAATCTAACTCGTCGGAAACAGGCGGCCTCGTCCGGACCTTGGCCCGGGCCGACCAGATCGGATTCAGGCCGTCTGCCGCGTTTTCCCTGTCACAAGTTTAGGTTCTGTACGGATTACTCGGTACCTGGTTTCTGTATCGGGCTTTGGCGGTAGGTGTGGGAGCATTCCGGCCGCGTTCCTGGAGACCGGGACACTCCAATGCTCTTACGGGTTTTAACCGTCTTCACGAAGTTCTTTTGTTTGCATCCTCGCTCGCTATCCTCGCTGTGTCGGTTCCTTCCTTCCGTCCCGAAGCAGTGGGCCGAAGGATACTCTTTACTCGAATAGACGTACACAGATGGACTGGACTTTTTTGTGGAAAGGAACACGGGGGGATTGGCGGAGGCGCTCGAGTTAGCTAGCCCTCGAGATTTCTAAGTCGAGAAGCACAATTCGGCGAAGGGGAACAGACTCGTAGTAAGCAATGACTCCTCGGCGATGGTACTCGTTCACGCTCAGGATAAAAGTAAAGCCCAATCACCATTAATGATGCGCAGCGGATCCGCCCATCTTACAACCGCCGAGGTGTTGCTGCTCGTGTTTGGTGGTGATGGTCCGCAGAAAGAGAGCGAAAAAGAGCGCGAGCCAAGCTGTTGTGTGAGTGACGTCATCACAGCTTGCCATGCCTTGTTGGACCCCTCGTGGAGTACTACAAAACAAACTGCCTTCAACCACAGTCTGTAGGTCATTGATATATCGGAACAGCTCAGGTTTCTCTTCTATTCTTAAATCCACTACCAGACCTCAATTGATCCTCACCTGCACAAACTGGGTCAGTCCTACCGAACCGTTTGCCCGAAAACAACCACCACAAAGCCACCACTTACAACACGAAAGAATCCTTGCCTCATCTCGCTCCCACACCAGAAAAGCAACAAGCAGAAAATCAACCACCATGTCTGCTCGCGCCCTTCTCACCACAGCCAATAAGGCGTTCCGTCCCTCCACCGTCTCCCTGACAAGCAGTACCGCGCGCCGGAGCCTCAGCCAGACGCCGCGCGCATTCCTCAAGGAGTCCGCCTCCAGTACGTTACAGAACCCCCAAGAGAGCAAGATTCAAATGAATCACCCACCCAGAAGCGGCAGCAGCTAACCAGGCAACCTCTCTTTGCGCGCGTCCGCAACCCCTCCCCCCCTCCCCTCCCAACAGTCGACCCCGATCCCGACAGCTTGGAGCGACACAAGCAGGATTCGCTCGAGAAGCAGAAGAGGGGCCAGGGCCACTGGAAGCCCGAGCTGGCTTCCGTCAGCGAGGAGATCGTCAAGGCGGACCGCTTGGGTCCCAGGGAGTCGGGCGCCGCGGCCATGAAGCGGCTGCAGGAGCAGACCAAGAACCGCGCCGAGGAGACGAGCAAGAACCGGACCAGCATGAGCGATGGTTTGTGATTTTCTCGCCCTATATGTTCTATATTCTCTCTCTTCTCTTTGATCCTTTTTTTTTCTCTCTGTCCCTCTTTGTCTCTCCCCTTCCTTCCATCTTCCCTACCTGTGGACGAGTTTGTTCCCAGTGGGATGAGGTTCGCATTGTCAACTAGATTGGCGGGGGATTTTCTTCTTTTTCTTTTCTTTTCTTTTCTTTTTTTTTTTTTGGCTGACGGTTTGCATTGCTTGAGCAGATTAGGTTTATGAAGGGTTGTAATCTACTACATACAACTAGAGAGAAACGGGGAGCCGGAAAGGAAAAGGGGAGTGACCCGATTGTACTGTATGTATATACTACATTTATCAGGAAAGGAAGGGGGACAAAGGCGCGGCAGGGAGTTTGTTCTGTTCAATTGCATCGAATTCATATCTGTAATGTCAGAGACCGAGACTCTAGGTATTGAGCCATTTTGCACGACCTTGTACTGTTTCTCTGAGACATTAAATATCAACGTTCTTCCGGTTGCCCTTTCACAGGAGCCACACAGCCCCCAGTTATCGAAGACCGGAGGCAAGTAGGTCCTCTTCCCAAGACGCCGCTGCTGCACCAGAACGTCGCCCGGTTATGGTACGCCTCCTATCCTACCAGACCGTGAAACCGTCTCAAAATCGACAAAATACCAAACATTACTTCAGGTTCACATCCCCCTACCCCGTCCCCTCCCTCTGCCCCTGCCCCTTCCTCTACCCCTCCCTCTCAGCCCTCCTCTGCCCCGGCTCGCCAGAGTCGGCCTCGCAGGTATATCTTCGTCATCCTCCGAGTCCGAATCACTCGGTTCCTGCGCGCCGGTCACACCGCCCTCCTCCTCATCAGATCCAGACGTCGACCCCGAGGGCGACGGCGACCCACCCTCTCCGTAACTGCTGTCCTCTTCCTCCTCGTCCAGGTCCCCGAGCCTAACGATGGTCGGACCAGAAGGGCCACGCGGCTGGGACGGCGGTGGAGATGGTTCGGGCTTGACACCAGGTTCGGGTTCATTTTCACCTTCTGACCCGGCGACGGATCCCTGTGGGGGGGATGTTGAGCGAGGTGCTTCCCGTGCGGCCATAGAGGAGGCGGGAGGCGGTGTGTCGGGTTTGCTCGGCGCAAAGGCGCCATCAGACTCTGGCAACATCTCGGGCTGGACGCGCGCGGTAGCAGACGAAGTTGGCGATGGCGACGGGCTGCCTGCCTCATCCGACACCACCTCTTCTTCCTCCGCGTTTGGATCAAAGTCTTCATCTTGCTCTCCGTTCTCGCGGTCCCTTCCACTTCGGGTCGCTTGCTCCTTTCCAGGTTTGGCCCTCTCCTCAGCGGCTGGTTGAGGCTGAGCCTCGTGAGTGCTGCTTCCTCTAGTATCATGTTTAGGAGATGTCAGCGGCGTGGCGCTCTCCAAATTTTCGCGCCGGCCGATCCTGAACTTCTTTCCCTTGGGCCGCATTTTGTCGGCCATAGACACCAAAGACTGAGACGGCAACTCGATAGTTATAGCCGACTTCTTCGCCGGAGCCTCTGGCGGCGGGTTACGCCGCGGACGGCCCCGTTTCCTTGGGCCGGTGGACGCCACAGGTTCATTCGGTGGTGTCGTCTCCGTGCGAATAATGACCTCGCCTGTTTCGTCGAGCGCGTCAAGTTGTTGGGCGAGCTGGGCATCGAGGTCCGCGTCGTCCTCAGCTTCAGGCTCGGCGTCAAGGGAAGGGCGCGCTCGAGGGGGGCGGCCACGCCGCCTCGCTGGCTTTTCCGGCTCGGGAACTGGAGGAGCATTGCTCTGCGCTCCCGATACGTCCGACTTCCGCGGTCGGCCCCGCTTCTTAGGGGGGCCAGCTAAGCCGGAGTCTTGGGCGGCTGATGTGGCACCGCTGGTCATTGTGAAGATGGCCGCCGACGCCAGGTCGAGGGGATCCTTGTTGGCGTCCTCGGGTCTGTAACTCGCAATGCCCTCCAGTGCCCTCGGCGAGCGGGGAACGACAATTTCGTTGAACTCCTCTTCGCCGTTTTCGTCGTCCTTATACCCGATCTTGGGTCGGGCATGCCTGAGAGCAGGTCGGTTGGGGGAATAGGCGCGTGGTTTCTGAACCTCAGCTGTTTCTTCCGCTGCTTCGACCGACTCAGCCCTCGTTTGTTGTGGAGCCTCTGCCGGCGCCTCAGACTGAACCGGCCTAGCCTCTTGGTCTTCTATGGGAACATCATTCACAGTCCTATCGCCGTCGAACAAAGCCGGATCCATATTGCTCAGGGCAATTTCCTGCTCATCTCGTTGGGGCTCCGGGCCGAGCTTGGGCCTCTTCCTATGATGAGACCGTGGTACTTGGAAGTCCGGATCGTCATCACCTTCCTGTCTAGCCCGTCGCTTCGCGATTCGAATTTGCTTCCTAAAATACTCCGACATCTCCGGCTGATCGTCGACCAACAACATACTATCGGCCGAGGGCGCTTGATATGGATCGAAAAGAATCTTGTCAGGACTGTCGTCCTGTTCGTAATAACCCATTCCGAGCATTCGTTCCCGGCCAAGCACGGAGGGGTCTGGGTATGAGGACTGATCCTCAGCCACGACCATGGACATGTCAGCAACTTCGGCGGGCGGAACTCCATGGTCCCCATTCTGCTGATGATGTCCATCAGGCGCTCCCGGAGCCGCGATATAGTCTCCCACGGGCGTCGGGCCGGAAGCTTGCGTTCCGTCTTGATGAGAGAACCCGTTGGCAACTGGTTGCTGCATGGCGGCATCCAGGGTTTCTGCAAGTGCACCGTCGGGTAGGGCAGGAATCTGATTGGCGAGCTCTGCTTGCTTCGCCTTCTCGGCTTCAGCCGCCTGTTGTAGCCTCTGCATCCGCTTGCTCGACAGGCTTCGACTTTCGTCACCGACGCTCTTGAGCCACATCAGATTGTGGACACGGAAGTCGACCAAGGTCTCGACGCTGCGGTCGTCTGCGATCCGCCGGGTGTCGTGTCCGAGTAAGGTGGTCTTGGGAATGTAAGGAACGCCGTTTCCAGCTCGACGGCAGGCGGCGCAGTTGCAGATCTTGAGGCATTTGGGACACTGCCAATGCTCGTTCTGCATCACATCCTGGGGCATCAAGTCGAAGGCCCTGTAGAGCACACCATAGCAGTACGCGTCGGTGCATCCCTCGTTGGAGCAGAAGGCCAACTTGTAGGTGTAGTCCTTGTGCTGACAGACGTGACAGCGGTACACGTCGCCCTTCTTTGCCTTTCTCTTTCTCCTCTTCTTCACTGGCCTACCATTGTCATCAACCTCGACGTCCGACTCCTCACGCTCGGATGGCTCTTTGACTTGAGTGATATCCTTCCAGGGCCGCATCCGAAGTTGCTCCTGGCAAATCTGGGCAACTGACTTTTTACCGGACCTCTTTCTAGCGAGCTCTAGCGGAAGGGGCGAGCTTTCCAAGTTGATGTAGCCGTCGTTCTTGATGATCAAAGCTCGCCAAGTCTCGTACCGGTCAACTAGGTACGACCAGCGCCACTGCTCGCACCAGCTGAGGTTGGAAACGCAGAAGCACGAGCGGCCCATGGCATAGCACTCCATACAAATGTCATACGTGTCCTCGTCTCCGTTGACTAGCTGGCGTACGCAGTGCTTGCATGTCAAGAAGCGGTTGAAGATGTTTGCTCGGCAGTAGGAGCAGGTGATGTTGGAGTCGTACTCGATATACTCGACCTCCTTCTCCCTGGTGGCGAACATCTCGTCGATCAGGATCCTAGTGTATAGCTGGAAGAGTGCCTTGAAATCGGCCGCCATCTGCTTCATCCGGGTCGAGTTCTTGATGAGATCTTGGCCGAACCCGAGCAAGCCGATGTCGGCTGTCTTTTCCATTTCCACCATCTCCTTGTAGTACTTCTCGAGCGTATAGAAGATGATGGCCTTGTTCTTGTACTGCTCATCCCGGCAGACAAGTCTCGCCTTCGGCAGGGCCTCGCTCAGCGCCAGCTGCAGCGTCTCGACCGTGGTCCGATTCCAGGCGACCTTGATGGTCCTGGTGCCGCGGTTCCAGACCTGATGGGGAGCCAGGGGAGGGACGAGGATGAAATCACCAACCTTCTGCTCCACGATATAGACGGGAAATGTCGCCTTCTTCCAAGCGTTGATCTGGGCGAAATGCTTCTCGATTTCGATATCGTGACCCAACATGGACAGAAAGTACTCCCGTACTACTTCGCGGTCTTTGGTCTCGGTCATGAACCATATCGAGCTCCCCGGTTTCTCCCCGTTCTCGTCGCCTGACGCGTCCACCATGATATTCTGGCCCAGGCTGGCGCACATTTCCCGGTGCGCAGGGGTGTAGGTGCCTTCGTGGCCGACATAGCACATGAGGTTTTGGGCGCGCATCTCCTCGGGCAGGCTGCTCATCAGGTCACCGGCAGGTGCGATAGATCGTCCCTCCTGGAAGATGTCCATGTCGGAATCCCCCCGGGCTTTGCCGGCCCGTTCGTCGATGCTCTCGTTCATGTAGAACAGGTTGGGCGGGATGATACGCTGAAGGTACTGCTGCCACTCGGGGGGGCAGTCCATGTCTTTCAGATAGAGTCGTTGCCGTCGCTCATCGCGAAAATTGGTTGGCGTCCACTGGTTCGTGAGAATCTTCATTGACCGTAGGTAATGACCTAGTGTCATCGGAATGTCGGTTTGGCCCGTTAGATCCCGGACATTCTCGGCTGCTCCATCGTTAGCTGGCACGCCCACCCACTACAGCAGACACAAATTGATGGCTGCACACGTTTCTTGTTGTATGTGCGCTCCAACCACTCCGCGCTGAAAAGCGACCTGGGCAACCGGTCGTTCCATTTCTCGATAACCAGCGGCTTCCCGCCATGGACGACATGGAGGAACACCAGCCTTTCGAATTCCTGTGGTCCGATGTTGCGGATCTGAGCAGCCGAGACTCGCAAGACCCAATGGAAGTTGGGGGTCCTCTCGACAAGAGCGTGCAAGTCGAGATCAGGCGGGATAGGGTCGAACTTTGCCTGCGGATGTTGAGCGGTCCGCATGGTGACGGTTCGCGCGGGGCGCAACAGCGCGCCGGTCAAGGGGATCGAGAAATATCAGATGGCGGCAATTCGAAAACAAAGTTCGGCTTGGTCACTTTGCATTTTGTAGCGAGTGCCGTCGCACGTTGCGACGGTCAAAGAGGCATTGGTTGGCATACGGCACTTGCGGGGAGGAATGCGCGGTGCCTTCCAAAAGGCTGGCTAGGTAGAGCGTGGAATCGCGTTGTGAAAGAAAGTCGAGGAGAATGGCCAATGGAAAGACGCCAGCGCGGAAGGGCAGCCAATCAAAACACGGAGGAGTGATTAGAGCTCTGAACGGGGCCGAAATTTGCTGACAAGAAGTTCGAACCCAGAGCAACCACAGTCCAGAATTGTACGGTTTACATGTGAATATCAAGTGAAATTAGCACCCAAGTTTCTCTCTGTCTCGAAGCCAAAAGGCAGAATGGAATAAAACAGGCTGCTAGCTCTAAGGTTAGGGCTCGCTTTAGTCCAAAGGAGCGGGTTCAATCGCAATTAGCGTCACCTTTCCCAACCATAAACTTGCGTAGGGGTTGACCGAGGTGAGTGGTTCTGCTCCTTTTTTATGACTCGCGAGATGAGCAAGTAGGACTGAAGAAGCCAAAAAAAAAAAAAAAAAAAAAAAAAAAAAGGAGTGTATTGGGGGAAGCCAGGGCACACTTTCAAAACAGAGGCATCGGGACAGGCGCCATGATGTCAGCCTGCCGAATGCGTCTCGCGCTGCCATTGCGGCGCGCGTTTTCTTCCCAGACAGCAAATGCTCACAAGCCATGGCGCCCATCATCATCATTACCCTCATCGACTCGGGGGTCTCGGTGCCTCTCGACTCCTCGGCGACTCGCGCTCGACCTTTACACGGGCTCATCCTCCTCCCCGCGCGCACTGGTCGCCTACCACACCAGTACCAGACTCCTCTCGACGGCAACGACTGACCCTTCCGATCCCATCCCCGGCCCGGAATACAGGCCTCCGCAGACCGGCCTCCTCTCCCTCCTCCCGCGCTCGTGGGTCCCCTACGCCGAGCTCATCCGCCTCGACAAGCCGACGGGGTCCTACTACCTCTTCTTCCCCTGCCTCTTCTCGACCCTCCTCGCGGCCCCGCTCGCGGCGCCCGTGACGCCGCCGCCGACGGTGCTCGGCACGTCCCTCCTCTTCCTGGCCGGCGCCGTCGTGATGCGCGGCGCGGGCTGCACCATCAACGACCTCTGGGACCGAAACCTGGACCCGCACGTGGCGCGCACGCGGCTGCGCCCGATCGCGCGGGGCGCCGTCACGCCCTTCCGGGGCCTCGTCTTCACCGGCGCGCAGCTGCTCGCGGGGCTAGCCATCCTGCTGCAGTTCCCGCCCGCGTGCTTCTTCTACGCCACGCCCAGCCTGCTCCTCGTCGCCACCTACCCGCTGGCCAAGCGCATCACGTACTACCCGCAGCTCGTCCTCGGCCTGACCTTCTCCTGGGGCGCCATCATGGGCTTCCCCGCCCTGGGCGTCGACCTGCTGCACAACGGGGCGGCGCAGGCCGCGGCCGCGCTGCTGTACTCGTCCAACGTCGCGTGGACGGTGCTGTACGACATGATCTATGCGCACATGGATATCAAGGACGACGCCAAGGCGGGCATCAAGAGCATCGCGCTCAAGCATGACAAGGAGACGAAGCAGGTGCTCACGGGCCTGGCGCTCACGCAGGTTGCCTTGCTGGCCGGCGCGGGCATCGCGGCGGGCGCCGGTCCGGCCTTCTTCGTCGGGAGCTGCGGAGGCGCCCTGGTTACGCTCGGCGTCATGATCAAGAGGGTCAACCTCAAGAGCGTCAAGGACTGCTGGTGGTGGTTCGTCAACGGCTGCTGGATCACGGGCGGCGTCATCACCCTGGGACTGGCGGCCGATTACCTTGTACGATATGCTGAGAGCGACGGTGAGGAGTCGGCGTGATTGTATTGGGGGGCCCTGTTCGATGGGGCCTGTCTGGTAGATCCTCATGTACCATAAACTTTGTTTAGAAGATAAATCCAGCGCCAAGACCCGCGCTGAACACCCAGCATTACATGACGCCGTTGCCAAACATGCAAGCATCTGCTGTTTCGGCTTGATGATCTCTTATTTTCGGACCATGTCTACCGTAAGTGCCCAGATTCCCCAACCTGGTGGAATGCCAATGTAAGAATGCCTCGCAGACTCCTCATGCCGAACTGACGCCATTTTTTTTCGTGCGCTCCGCATTTATGACCTGGGCTTCTCCTTCTTCTCCTTCCAGAGAGCGAGCAGACCGACACCAGAGACCTTGACAACTGGTAGGGGTTAGCGACCGCCGCGCAACGTTACATTAAGAGGGATGAACGAACCCTTGAAGCGGACACCAGGAATATCACCCTTGGCCTTGCCCTTACGACCGAAACCGGCGAGGAGGACCTCGTCGTTCTCGTCGACGAAGTTCAAGCAACCATCGTTGGGGACTAGGAGAATGTCAGCGTTTAGGCATTTAGAACCGGACTCCGTGGCTTTCGCAGCCTCGTCCTCGCATGATCGGATCGGGGAGTCGTACCGAAAGCGGTGACCTTCTTGCCGTTCTTGATGAGCTGAACCCTGACACACTTGCGAATGGCCTATATATACCACCACCGGTTGGTTAGCCTGCTGAATCTCCGGACTCGGAATCGTGCAGAATCGTCTTCGGCGAGATTGACGTACAGAGTTGGGCTGCTTGGCTTCAACGCCAACCTTCTCAAGAACGATACCCTTGGCGTGGGACGAACCACCGAACGGGCTACCTCCATGTCAGTCCCTGCTGAATTGGTTTCTTCGGCTCATCCGTCGATCGCTGCGAACCTGGACTTATAAGCGGTGCCGAGCGCACGCTTCTTGTAGGACAAATCAGCCCACCGCTGCTCACGGCGGTTGTTGCGCAGCTTGCGGGCCGCGTTGAGACCACGAGGCTTTCCACCGGACATGTTTGCTGCAAAACCGCAAAGTTAGAGACCGCAAGCGAACAGAGGGAGCCGATATGGGTCGCAATGGCGATGCTGGGGATGTGACGTACCGACTTGTTGATGATCGCGGGCTCTGGGTGTGGTTCGTGATCTGGGAAGTTCGCGGATGCCGGTTTTTTGGCGGACGGCGAGTTTCACGGTAGGGCGAAAACCCTAGCCTCCGGATTGGGTAAGCCTGTCCCGCCTCAGGCCACGAGCCCCCACACATGTGGCGGTAGTGTAGTACTAGGTAAGCGAGGATTGACTGGCCAGTGCGCCTTGTTCGCTTTACTGGCCGGCGCGCCCCTTCGATTGCATATCTGAAGATTACGCAGTAACTAACTCTATACTGCATACCTTACGCCTGTTAATACTTCGTTCAAACGGTTACAACACCTACCGCGCAAGGCAGCTAGCCGTTGCAGAACGGCACGAGCAACAAAACCTCAACCCGTGTTCTCCCTTGAACAACGATTTGTAGTCTCCTACGCACAGTCAAAGATGTAGCAGAAATGTCACACATTTTAAAAGCAAAGTCCAAGGCTCGCGACCCTCTTCAGCACCCCTCGGGCTCCCCTGTCTCCCCACTCGGCGCTTCAGGGCCACCAGGTGCCCGGCCCCCATCCTCCTCTGCATCGCCATTCACGTCGAAAAGCGCAGGAGGGAGAAACGGAGGAGCGGGAGGAGAGGGCACGGCCAACGACGCCTCCACGACCCCGCAAGCCGGCTCCTCCCGCCCGAGCACGGGGGCGGCGGCGCCGGGCGGCCTGAACTTCAACCTCTCCGTTCCCGTCCCGGTGCGCTCGGTGCCCTCCTTCCACAGCAGGGAGTCGACCCGGACGACGACGGACCGCACCGACGCGCTGTGGGCGGAGATGCAGGCCACCCTCGAGGCGGTGGAGCTCTCTGCGGGCGGCACCACCACCACCACTGCCACCACTGCCTCCGCGGCGGCGGCGACGGGCAGCGCGCGCGTCTTCGGCCCGGACCACGAGCGCAAGCTGGACGAGCTGCGGGCCGCGCAGATCGCGCTTGCGCAGGCGTGGGCCAGAAGCGAGGCGGACGAGGCGATCGAGACCACCGCCGGCGCGGGGGCCGGCTGCGGTTCGGTCGCTGGCGGTAAGGCGGGTGAGGTCGGCGCCGGTGTGTCGGAGGGGAGGCGGAGCGTGGTCACGGATGCGGGCGCGGGCGGGGGCGGCGCGGGGGGAAGAAGTACGGTCGGGACGGGGAGTGCTGCGAGACCTGGTAGCAGCGGGCTTGGGATGGCCGGTGCTGGGGGAGGAGGGCAAGGGAGAGAGATGGAGGAAGAGACTGAGGTAGATATCCTATTGGCGAGGAAGCGGAGGGAGGCAAATGATCGATATTTTCAGAGAGTAAGTCGGGGGGTGCTGGATGTGGTTGCCAAGTTGGAGGATGTCGCGATCGCTATGCGCGCTGTTGAACAGGAAAGCAAGGAGCTTTGGGGGGACGGAGACGAAAGCGTCCAGCAGAGCGCCAAGACTTGACAGAGACATCACCAGGGATTGATTCATTGGGGGCTATGTGTGGCATGGGGACCAGAGCGGTGTCCTCTGATATCCCCGAGTTGTTCTCGGGTTCACTGGAACTTTGCATTGCTACGGCGTTGGGAGACGCACGGAGTTCAGTGTTTGGGTTTGTCGCCGTCTTTTCGCCCGATGCGTTTCGTGGTGTCAGTACTTTGCGGCTTGCACAAAACTGACTTGGTTCTGCGCGAGGGTCTGGGCTTGTGTGCCAACTGAACCTCCTCGGTGAGCAGAAACTTGTTTGAGGGATAGCTTCCAGTGACCCGGTAGGTGCGGATTCCATTTGGAATAATGTGCACGTGTCACTCCAGGTTAGGTGTATCGAGTGACAAATCACGGCCCGAGACAAATTTTGTCAATACAAACACCGCAGCCGTCTCGGACGAGCCAGCTGTACGGGTTTAGACTACAAATAACGGAGGTACACAACTTTGTCTGTCCCAAGTTACTCTGCAGCATGTGAAGATTGTACTATGTAGTACTGTGGTACGGGCGGGAGCTAGTGTACGAAGCACACTCTTGCAGAAATGCTGAAGCTGAGCTGAGCCTGTCTGCCACATGCTGTGGGGCTTCCCCAACGCCCCGCTCACAGCCTTTCACCCGGTTTGCCGCTCGGCTCGCAGGGTGCTATGATGCGCACCCTAGCTCGCCCCAAGGGACCTCGGCGGACCGGACGGGAGCTGCAACGTTAGACAGACAGAGCCGTGTCTGAATGAGAGGGAGCAGGAAGAGCAACGGGGCGGAAAGAGTGCAGGGAGGATATGAGCCAGCGTCACGTAAAGCCCAATGTTCCGGAAATTCTAATTAGAATAAGTAAAAAGAGTTGAAAATGAAGAAAGAAAAAGCAAAAGTCCCGATGCGGTGCAATGGAAGGAACGAACCTTGGTTCTGCGAGTGAGGATGGGGAGTTGAAGTACGGAGTGTGGCCGATAACTAGGTTGATGCATTGGCATACCAATCGTACCGAAGGTACCACTTAGTCAGTTAACTACAGCAGGTGAACTCCGGGCAGGTGCAACATCCTGGCTCGTTCGGCGAATGTCGCAACCCACTCACTCCCTTGCGCTGGGCCTGTCCCCCTGCGATTCGGGCTAAAAAAGCCGTCCGCGTTAACGGCCAAGGACTGGGTATATTCGTAACTAACCGGCGAATCCCATCAAAATTTCGGGAGCCAGCCTCTTGATCTGGAGTGCACACCCTCCGCTTCTCAACCTTCGCGTGGTCAATTGCGCTCCAACCTTTTCTCCTAGCTCCTCCTCCGTCTCTCGCAAATCCGTCTTTTTTTGCCCGGTTTCGTTTTCCTGCTTGATCAACACCAGCCGATACCGGACAAGATGGGATACCTCGACGACGAAGTCAAACGCCTTCAAGGCATCATTGCCAACATCGAGAGCCGGGTGCAGGCCCTGGAGAACAAGCAGTTTGGCGCTAGCCAAACGAAGACGGCGGAGGAGATTCGCATGATCCTCATCGGCCCTCCCGGTGCCGGTATGTGAGCCCACGTGGCCGCGATGACGGCCGCCCAAAGCGCGCGAATAATTGCACTCACACGGCTCAGGAAAGGGGACGCAGGCGCCCAAGATCAAGGAGAAGTTTAACTGCTGCCACCTGGTAAGCCAATTGGGTGTTTTCCGCACCGCTGCGAGAGACTTGTTACCGCTAATCGCTTCTCGTAACAAACCACCAGGCGACGGGCGACATGCTGCGGTCCCAAGTTGCTAAGAAGACGCCTCTCGGCCGGGAAGCCAAGAAGATCATGGATGCCGGCGGCCTTGTCAGCGACGACATCGTCATTGGCATGATCAAGGAGGAGCTAGACAACAACAAGGAGTGCAAGGGCGGGTACGTTGGTTTTGCTGCATGTTGGTGACAGACATGCGATGTGCGCTGACAGCTCTTCTTTTCCTTTCCCGCCCTCCCTCAGCTTCATTCTCGACGGCTTCCCGCGCACCGTCCCGCAAGCCGAAGGCCTCGACAAGATGCTGCGCGAGCGCAACCAGGAGCTGCAGCACGCCATCGAGCTCAAGATTGACGACGAGCTGCTGGTCTCCCGCATCACCGGCCGCCTTGTCCACCCTGCCAGCGGGCGCAGCTACCACACCACCTTCAACCCGCCCAAGGTGCCCATGACCGATGACATTACCGGCGAGCCGCTGATCCAGCGCAGCGACGACAACGCCGAAGCCCTCAAGAAGCGCCTGGCCACCTACCACAAGCAGACCGCTCCGGTCGTCGATTACTACAAGAAGACGGGTATCTGGCAGGCCGTTGACGCCGCCCAGCCGCCCAATCAGGTGTGGAACAGCCTGCTGGCCATCTTCGACGGCGACAAGGCGAAGGCCAAGTCTGCCGGCAGTGGCATCCTGAACAGGCTCGCGTCTAGCTCGTAGATGGGCGGCGCGGGTACGGACTGGGCTGGGGACGGGGGCGGAACCGAGACGAAACGGGACGGCAGGGATCAGAGGCGGCGGGACCTCGACATGCTGCTTTAGTTTGGTCGCGGTTGACGGGAGGTATTTCGGACGAGCGGAGAATCTCCACGACCGGTTGATAGGCCGGAATGGAGGGGGACGAATTCCGGATGTCGTCTCCGTCTCCCAACCACATCCGATGGACGGACTTCTTGCACGTGCCGTCGAAAGGAAAGGAGTTGCGGAATATCGGCATATATACCCAGTGTCGGCCGTGACGAATCTCAAGGCGGGATCTGCCGGCATGGCGGGCTTCGTGTGAATGAAGTCTTGTACTCTAACACACTGTAGAAATGCTTAACCTATTACTACACCTGCTTTGAAGAGTGCATTCCGGCTCCCTGTCAAAATGGCCAATTTTCATCATCGCAAAATGCCGCTTTCAGCAACATGCGCTCTTCCTAACCATTCTCCATATATGTGCAAGCGAGCGCTTGGCGTTGTGGTAAAGTGGTCATTGAGCGGAACGAACATTTCATACCTGAAGTAGGCCCTCCCTGTCCGTTCAGAGACAACCCGATATCCGAGGGTATACACGAAGGGCTCACAGTGAGTAAGGAAACTGCCGGGCGAACGCTAGAAGCGTGTTGAGAATTTTACTGATTGGGATACCTGACAGGACGGGATTGACGATTTCATGAGGCACTCGAGATTCGCCTCTATCCACTGCTTCTAATCCGTACAAACCGAAGGATGATATCGTGGCAACCAGAAAAATGAAAGGCCCCATTGCCGACTTCTCTCGTAGCTCTCTCCAGCCAGTCACCAAATTCGCAATTGATCGGCCCCTTGATTCGGGCACACAGTCACTTTCTGAGGCAGAAACAGCTCGGAACAAGGAGGCTGATTATGATCTATCTATTCAAGGGGTATATCTAAGAAGGATGTGTAGGAAATACGCGGGTTCAAAGCGAACCAGCGAGCTCATGTCGTAAAGTTGCCGCCATCAACAACAAAGGTAGAAGAACCATCTACCCCTTCCTCCTCTCCTCCTCCTGCAGTATACTCTAGAGAGAAGTATGCAAACCAAGCTCGGTGTGTGTGACTCTAAAGAACTGGACCGGGCAGAGAATCAACAAAACGCAAAACCCTTTCCCAACACTACGCAATATACATAGCGCCGTCAGTCGTCGTCGTCGTCATTGTCCAGCAATGAACAACAACTACGCCTCACTCAGTACGACGACTACGACGACTACGACGACTCTGACGAGCCGCCAGTCTCACCTCTCCCGCAAAAAGACCCACGCCCACGCTATGCTCAGCAAAGACCAGAACAGCCTGCCGGCGCGCCCGCCCGCCCACGAGAAGGAGATGTAGAGCACAAAGAGGCAACCGCGCCGCAAATGAAGAAGCTGCTAACACTCCGGATACCACTATCTCCTCGGCGTAGCTAAAGAGTCGAACACATAACGAATCAGCATGGCCGGTTCAAAATCATTGCTCCGCATCAAGGGCGTGATAAAGGAAGAAGAGAAGAGGTGAGGAGGCTGAAAAAAAAAAAAAAGGGGGGGGGGGGGTTCAGTGATGCGCTGCTTACCGTTGACCATCTGCCTCTGCTTGTTCAACCAGCTCCGAGGTGCGTCGTGCCTCCTCTGCAGTACGACGTGGTTGCTCTGCAGACGGCTGGTGAGGTCGTACCACGCGCTGGTGATCATGGCGTTCTCGCGCTGCAGGTTCTTGATGATCTGGTCCGTAGCAGCCTGCGGCGAGAAGAAGGTTAGTCCGCCGGCGATGGTCACGTACGTTAACACGAGGAGGCAATTGAATCGTACCTTGTGCGCGGCGAATGCGCCACCGCTCTCTGCGAGCTTGAGCCGCCGTTGGAGGTCGTACTTTTCCTGCTCCGATTTCTCCAATTGCTGTCGGGATAGTCCATTAACATCTTGATCATACGCAGAATGCCGAAACCGATAACGACTGGAACGATGAAGGGTCATGCCCGACACCCTGGAGTACAAGGGTGGAAAGAAGAGGGGGTACGGGAAGCTGCTGGGGCAATCAGGATGCTCTGGCACGCAACAGTCTCCCGAGCCAGCCTTCCCTTCTGCACCACGTCCTCTCTTTCTCGGGCTTGATTTCCTCGCAACCAAGAGGCACGCAGGATGGCGGGGTTGGCCGCCACACCGCCTTGTTAGGGAAGCTCGTCCCCAAGAAGGAGGCCATATATGGTGAATCTAAGGTCGGGACCACGCCGTTACTCACCTCGATCTTCTGCTTCAGCGCAGCCCTGAGCTTCTCGATCTTCTCCGCGTCTTCCTTCTTGCCCTTGGCCCGGGAAGACTCGCCCTGGGCACCGTGAGACTGGTCGGCGGCGGACGAAGCAAGCGCGTCGTCCAACCTCTTCTGGACCTTATCCTTGGACACCAACGCTCCCATGAGCTGGTCCTTCATCTGCTCGAGCTCAAACGCCCGCTGGGCGAGCTGCTTGCGCGTGGCCTCGAGCTCGGTCCGCAGCGACTCGGAGATGAGTTCGTCCGACGACTTGAGCGCGGCGAGGGCGGCCGTCTGATCTTGGCCGATGGCGTCGACTGTGAGCATGGCAAAGCCTTGGTCAGCATCCGGATCACGTTGAAGGTAAGAAGCATGCTCGCAGAATCCTTGCAACATACGGTCTGTCTTGAGGCGGAGCAGCTCCCGCTCGCGGTCGGCAGCCTCGCGCTCGAGCTCTTGCATACGCTTGCGGGCCTTTTCGAGGTCGCGCGTGGTGTCGAGCAGGTTCCTACGCATATTGATAAAGGCGGAATCCCTGAAGTAGTTTGGCATCAGCAAGTGCAGGCTGGGGTTTGCGCCCAAGAGGGCGTTGACGACAAATACTAACCCTTCGCCGCAGGCATTATCGACCAGCGCGTTGATCTGTTCCTGGGCCACGGCGTGCTTCTCCATGGCATCTGTGCACTGCAGGCGGTAGTGGTCTACCTTCTGGTTTGCGATGCTGAGCTCGTTGCGGAGCCTCTCGTTCTCCGAGGCCACGGCCATGTTGTTGCGCAACAGGCTGTTTTCGGCCTTGAGGCGTTGGACCTCGAGGCGGAGGGCGACGGCGGGATCTGAGCTGGTCTCAAGCTCCTGCTCGAGGCTGAGATTCGTGGCCGACATGCCCGGGCTCTCGGAGCCTGGCTGGGGGATGTCGCCGAGTTGAAGTTGCTCCTGGAGCTCTCTGATGGTGCTCTCATCGAGTTGCCGTTTCGACTCGAGATACTCGACCCTCCTCTTCAGCTCTTCGTTGGCATCCTGCAGGACGTTCTTGGACTGGAGCGTGTAGATGATCTCCTGTTCGTTGTTGCTCAGGACCCTGACCTTCTCCTCGATCTCCTTCTGCAGCCTCCTGTTCTGCGCCTTGACCTCCTCAAAGTCCCGAAGGTCCTGCTCCAGCTGTTGTATTTGCTCGTCCAGAACACGGTTTCGTTGCTGGATGGCGGTAAGGTCTTGGGCTTTCTTCTTGTAATTCTCCAGACCTTTGATCAGTTGCTGCTGCTGTCTCGTCTCGTGCTCGAGGACTGTGACCTTGTCTTCCAGGTCTTTGACCCTCTCAGCCTTGACCCGCAGAGCCTCGTTCTCCTTCTCGAGTCTCGTGGAGCGTTTGATCTCTTTCTCCAGCAGATCTTCCAGCCGGTCGATCTCGGCCATCTTCTCGCGAATCTCGTTCCGCAGATCCTTGATGGCGGAGGTGGCGTCGGAGCCCCTGGCTCTTTTGAGAGCCGTGAGCTCATCTTGGGCGAGCTTCAGATCCTTCAGTACGGCCTCTCGGCTTCCGATAAGCTTGTCCAGGCGGGACTGCAAATCGGCATTCTGCTTCTTGAGACTGTCGACCTTGCCCTTCATCTGCTCCAGCTCTTCGTCCATGAGCTCCGGATCCCTAAAAGCGTGAATATCAATGTTGGTGTCGACGGCCTCGTCCTCTCGTGTTTCTTCCTCCTCCTCCTTTCCCTCCCTGTCCGTTCGCAGTTCGGTCTTTTGGTTGATGATCTTGGCAATCTCGCTCTGGGTCTGGCTGTCGAGGGTGAGGATTTTGGGGACGTATGTTCGCGAGAGCGAGCCCATGCAGGCGGCCGTGAGGAAGGCCGAGAGGAACTCGCACAGAGCATTGTCGGTTGGGTTCTCGGCAATGGCCCGGAATTCCGAGGGCGACGGGGCGAGAAGGGGGTTGTCGGCGCGAAGAAAGCGTGCCAGACCACGGTAGACGGTCTCAAGATTCTGGCGATTGTCGTGCTCGGACTGCGGATTCAGGATGAGGCTGGAGGAGTGAAATTCGGGAGCGAGCATTTGCTCGAGGATCTCGCCGAGGATGATGCCATCGCGAAGGTCCTGCAACGTCTCTGCCTTGTGCCGCGTTTCGAATGTGTTGGCCCACTTCAAGAGGGCCGCCTGGGTGAGGGGGCTGTATTGCGCCATGGCTATGGTGTGGTTCGAGAATGCTGTCGCCCACAATGAAAAGCGCTCGTTTGCTTCAACTCCCCGGGGTCGGGGAAAGGAGACGCGAAGAAGGAAAGGACCCTCCAGGCGACGTCGGGAGCTGCTGCGGGCCTGTTCTTATATCACAAGGCCCATGGCGCATCTCTAAAGAAAGTGAACAAGTAGCTCCACGGTGATAAACTAGCTGTGCGATAACTCTTGCCTCAGCCTGGATTCCCGTGTTTCATCATCGCGCGCCGCGTTGTGTTTGTTCGAACTGAAGATGGGCATTGTTCATAGTCCGTTTTCGAGTAGGCCCCACCGCGCCGAGGACAATCCCTGCAGGAAGCCATAGCCCTGTCGAATGGCTGCGGGGGAGATAACAGGGGGCGAGCATGCGGAAGGCCATTATGCATTAACCAGAGCCGCGTCGGCGGACTTCCGTAGCATTAGGGAAATGGCCGGGTGTTATGCGGCTGCTTCACATTAAGTACATGGTGTACTCCATCCTCTGGTTCTTCTGTTTGCCATCTTTTGTGTCGCATTCGGCTTGAAAGATGTTCGACGAGCTACTCATTGGAACAATCGCAGTGTTGGTTCTCCCACGATGTAGCGGCCGGCTCCAGTTGGAAACCACTTTCCAACAACTATCAAAGGGTTGATAGGAACTGAACAGGATCGAAAATACTTTGTACCGAAGATAAGCTCCATTGAATCCTACCTACACTTAACAATTTCCCGGCTGCTGAACCATCCGTGACGCCATGGAAATCACTCTGCTGCTAATCCCACTCTTGCCAGGTGGCAGAAACTAGGAGCTTCTGCCTCCAATAATTCATCGCCAACAAGGCATCTCGTAGCTCGTGGTCGCCATGTCGTTTTGTGTTTGGCCGTTGTGTTTAAGTGTCTTCCTCTCTCTCTCTCTCTCTCTCTCTCTCTCTCTCTCTCTTTTTAAAGCCCGACGCTGCCACCGTTCATCTGGTGGACCTCCTGATCCTCCTCAACAAGCACCTGGTACTGCTTGCCTAGAGCCGAAACTGAATCGATCACTTTCTCTCCAACCTTTGCCGCAAAGCCCCTGCTCTTGTCAGCATATGGCGCCCCGACGGCAAAACACCTGATGGTTCATGGAGGAGGATTGTTGTTGTCGGGAACCTACTTGATGAGAGTGTATTCATGCGTAATGACCCCACCGGCCTCGACAACGGCCTTCTTGGCTTGTTCCACGACCGAGTCGGGCGTCTCAGGCGGATAGGTGACAAGAACCGACTTCTGAATGTCGGCGGCGAAGGCGCCAGAGAGAAGGGTCAGGGTTGCGACGAGGAACGTGAAGAGTCTCATGATGGAGGCTTCACCGATTCTTCTGGCGATTCTGATAGTATTGGCCGACAAAATAGCTGGGAAGCCGTAACGGTTGCGTGCTCGGTTATATCTTCAACGCGGTCGAGTTCAGGAGCCTGGAGTCACAGACGAGATAGTTATAGGGTGGCAAGAGAGCTTTGCTGGGCAAACTTGCGACAGGAGCAGCCCCTCCTCGTTTTAACAAGGGTGTTCTCTTCGGCTCTGGAGCGGTGCCGTGACTGGCCTGCAGCAGGTCGCTGTGCCTAAACGGGCAGCTCAAAACGCCCCACTCCCTGGTCCTTGGTGGCCTGTTGCTTAAAGCAGCAGCGTTGGCAGCTTCCATGGGCAGGTTGGCCCAAGCGCTCTCCAGCAGCTTTGCCCACCAGCCCACCACTGCCCACCAACAACTGGAACATCGGACCATACCTCATTGGGCACTGACCCGGATCCGGCGAGGCAGCGAGCTGCGTGACGACAACAAGCTGCAGCCAGAACCGACGAAAAGAAATCACTTTACATCCCCCAACTTCCGACCCGCGAACCACGGGCGGCACATTTCAGAGCGCCCAGTCGACTCTTTACTTTTTTCCCACAAAGCCTTCGCCATGCCAGCCACAACCGCAGAGACGCTGTCGCTGGTGACGCGCAACGTCTCGGTTGCCCCGCTGGTGCTACTCTCCGTCGTCGACCATTACAACCGCACAGAAGCCTACAAGAGCAAGACGAAGCGGGTCGTTGGTGTGCTGCTTGGGCAGAATGATGGCAAGAATGTGCGCGTGTCGAACAGCTTCGCAGGTGAGAACAGTCCCCGCCCTAGCCACAACCCCTCTGCTCGCCCACTGACTCGAGTCTATCAACTGCACAGTCCCATTCGAGGAGGATGACAAAGACCCTTCGGTCTGGTTCTTGGACCACAACTACGTCGAGTCGATGAACGACATGTTCAAGAAGGTCAATGCGCGCGAGAAGTTAATAGGGTGGTATCATTCGGGGCCGAAGCTGCGGGCCTCGGATCTCGAGATCAACGAGCTCTTCAAGCGATACACGCCCAACCCGCTGCTCGTCATCATTGACGTGCAACCGAAGGAGTCTGGCGTTCCGACGGATGCGTACTTTGCCGTGGAGGAGATTAAGGATGTACGTGCCCCGGTGGCTCCTCTCTCACCTTGACCTCGCTAAACGGGGCGTTTGAACAGGACGGAACCACGACATCCAAGACCTTTGTGCACACGCCGACAATCATTGAGGCCGAGGAGGCAGAGGAGATTGGCGTCGAACACCTGCTTCGCGATATCCGAGATGTAGCCGTGGGCACCCTCTCCACCCGCGTCACCAACCAGCTCCAGTCCTTGCAGGGCCTTCACCTCCGCCTGCGCGACATTCAAGCGTACCTACAGAAAGTCCTGGACGGGCAGCTCCCGGTTAACCATGCGATCCTCGGAAATCTCCAAGACGTGTTCAATCTGCTACCGAACCTCTCCACTCCGAAGCCGGGCGCCTCGGCGAACGGTGCCAAGGGCGACACCGAACTTAACTATGCCATGAGCGTCAAGACCAACGACCAGCTCATGGCTATCTACCTGAGCAGTCTCATCCGGGCGATTACGGCCTTCCATGATCTGATCGAGAACAAGATCCAGAACCGGCAGCAACAGGAGGAGAAGGAGGCGGCCAAGAAGGAGTCCGAGAACGGAGCGAAGGAAGGCAGCCCGGCGGGGAATGGCGAGGCCAAGGAAGGCGGCGGTGACAAGGAGAAAGAGGGGTCTAAGGAGAAGAAGAAATAGCCTAGACAGGCCAGGAGCTGGGGGGGAGGGGAACCTAGGGGCGTGAATGACTGTACGAATTTCTTGCAAGTGCCCCATATGGCTTGGGCACGTTGGTCCATCTTAATGCCATTGGGTTCGGACTGGTGTGTGATGTGATGAAGAATAGAAAAGTGCCTCTTCTAGGGGCCTCGTGAACAGCCGAAAACTGGTCTGTGGACTGCGATGCAGCGCTCACCCAGAAAGTCTTCCCGCAATTGTTCGGCCTTTGCACGTTGATGCGGGCACTCCCCCGCGCGCTCTCACATCTCTGCCAGGATCCCTGCCACCTCCTCCCTCTGCATCGTCTTCTCGATCACATAACTCCCCAGCGCGGTATGCCATCTGTCAGCTAGCACGCAGGCCAGTAAGTGTTTACAGACCGGAATCCCTTCGCCAGCCCCGGCCCCCGTGCCATCCAGGCTCAACCCACCAAACGACCATGTTCCCTCCACTCCTCTTTCCACATGATCCTCGTCATCGGCCAAAGCAGCCCCATGTTCGTTATCGTGACACATCCCCGTATCCCCTTCCACGCCTCGACATCCCCGAGAGCCAGCGCTGTCCCCCTGAACGGAAGCGAACGCGAACGCAGCGCAACTGCAGTGCCACGCGTCAAGCCGCACAATAGACGCGTTCCCGCTGTTCAGGGCCGATCCACACAGCCCGCCCCTGCTGTCCTCGCCGCCGCCGTCCTCGCCTCCGCGCTTCCGCCTCCGTCCCCTCTCGCGAGCCTCCGCCGCAGCCGCCGACTGCACGATGAAGAACGCATACCGCTTCCCGCTCCCCTTCCCCGCCCCAGAAGACCTTCCCGTGCCCTCGCCCTCGCCCTCGCCCTCGCCCTGCACCCTAGCCCGGCGCGGCAAGCCCTCGATTCCTCCCGTCGCGCCACCACCACCACCACCACCACCCGCGTCCGGACCACCGGCCGCGGCTGCGGCTGGTTCCTCTCCAATCCCGGGAACTGTAACTGCTCCACCACCATCGCCGCCGCCGCCGCTGTCGCCGCTGCCGTGGCCCTCGCGCCGCGCGTCGTGCGGGCGCACCACCCCCGCCACGAGCCCCCTCTCGAGCAGGTCCAGCGCCGGCAGGACGAGGCCCGGGAACAGGGCGTGCAGGGTGGTGATGAGGTGGCGGTGGGAGGGCGGGACGCGGCGGAGCGGGTTCTCGTCGCGGCGGCTGCCGCGGCGGCCCGGCTCCCCTGTAGCGGCGTTGACGGCGGTGGCGGCGCCCGGTGGCAGTGATGATGATGATGATGGTGGTGGTGGTGGTGGTGGTGGTGGTGGTGGTGCGAGGGGGATGGCCGAGATGGCGTTGAGGAGGGTGGTGAGGAGGGTTCGGGGCGTGGGGAGCCGCTTGGTGCTATTCGCTTTGTCGGTTGTTATTGTGGGGGGGTTGCTCGCGAGGTTGCTGGGATCTGGCGGAGGTGTCATTGAAATTTCAAGCGATATGGTGCTCTTCTTGGAATTGTAGTTCTCGGCTGTGGTTTTGAGAAGATGAGGATTTGTGTGCGTGAATTAGGATCAATTGATGAAAACGAAGTCGTCCTTATTAGGCAGCGATGCCCTGGCGCACCGTGGCAATTACCAACCTGAAATACCTATTTACGATGTAGATTCGTGGACATGGACATAAGTTACAGCTTACAATACATTGCGTTCTCGTCGGAGATGACACAAGCTCGGTTTTTATACCCACTCCTTGGGGTTCTGCAACACCTCAACCAGCCGCGCCTCCCTGCTCTTCGGCTCCGGCTCGTGCATGTACTTCCAGCTCGCGGTCAGGGGCAAGCTCATCAGGATGCTCTCCACCCTCGCGCCGGGCGTATTCAGGCCAAAGGCGGTCCCCCGGTCATGCACCAGGTTGAACTCGACATATCGGCCTCGGCGGATCTGCTGCCACTCCTTCTCCTGCTCCGTGAACGCCATGTCCTTGCGCCTGTTCACGATGGGGATGTATGTCGGCACGAAGGACTCGAGCGCGTCGCGGACGAAGGCGAACAGGTTCTCCTTGTCCGAGACCGTCTCGTCGAGGTCGTCAAAGAAGATGCCGCCGACGCCCCGCGCCTCGCCGCGGTGCTTGTTGTAGAAGTACTCGTCGCACCACTTCTTGAACCGCGGATAGTAGTCCTTGTTGTGCTTGTCGCATACCTCCTTCAGCGACCTGTGGAACTGCACGGCGTCCTCGTCGAAGAGGTAGCACGGCGTCAGGTCGCAACCGCCGCCAAACCACCAGGCGCCCGGCGAGCCGTCCGGGTTGGCCGTCTCAAAGTATCGGTAATTAAGGTGAACCGTCGGCGCCATGGGATTCTTGGGGTGTACGATCATGCTGAGCCCGGCAGCGAAGAACTCGAGGCTGTCGGGGATGTTGTTCTCGTCCGCAATGTTCTTGTGGTTCGCCCGCATTTTCAGGATGGCCGGCTTAGGCAGCGTGCCGTATACGACACTGACTCCGACGCCGGCCTTCTCAAAGACTCTGCCGTCCTGAAGCACACAAGTGATGCCGCCGCCGCCCTCCTTGCGCTGCCACTCGTCTACCCGGAACGACGTCCCGTCCACCTCTTCCAGCGCCCGCACGATCGCTCTCTGCTGCTCCTTCACGAACTTCTCCATGCGGAGGCGCATGGGCGAGACATCCGAGACGCCCTGCTCGGCCTTCAATCGTTGGTCGCGCTCGGCGAGGGTCGCGGTGTCCATCTTCAGCGGCTCGTTGATGGTCTGCGCGCAAGACGTAGGTCAGCGAACCGAACCGCGTGAAGGGGCACGCATTGGCGTCACCACTCGACCATGCGCCAAGAAGCATACCATCTTGTACGTGAGAGACGCCGTGGCGAACAGTCCAACAGCGGCCCAGCCCAAGTACCTCCCCAGCGAGGTGGATGTTTGATCGGAAGCTCCGGCGCCTGACGAGCTCGACAAGGCCCTGCGGGAAATCGGACTGATGTTGACGGCCCGCGTACTGCTCAATTGACTGCGTGCTTTGCACTGCGCCCAGAGACGGAGCGCTGGCCGTCGGGAGGTCATCGCGAGTGGTTTTATGGTGTGTGCTTGCGTAGGGCGGCGACGAAGCGTGACAAGCTCGGAAGTGGTGGAACGATCAGGCGATTCTCAGCGCAGACATGAGGCCACTTTCCAGATGCAGCAATTGAAAAAAGTCGGCGCACGCCGAGGGAGCCCGAGGAGATGCGTCTACGACCCGAAAGTTCCACTCACCGAAAAGGCTTGCCCGGCTTGGCTGCTCTCCCTGTTAGAATCGGATGGGTCGTGGAATCCAGAACTCCGGAAGACCATGGATGTGTGTGACAACTGGGCGCGGGCGCGGATCGGAAGCTTCTGCCGGCGCCGAACGTGTCTAGGGGATCGGATTCGGCCTGGATGTGACCACTCGAGCAAGGCCCCCACGCCACCGGTGCTCCCCGACCCCGCGAACTGCCCCTTGCAGTAGCACAGGCGGGGCGCCGCTTGACACCTCCATCAGGTTATTGTCTCCATCAGAGTGACCAGACAAATGAGACAAACGGGAAATAGTTATACTTCCCAGAAGCTTTACCGGTTCGCGGAGGATCATCGAGCCCGAGACAAGTCTATTTCAAATTGCGGTGCTCACAGTGGCTGTTTCAACAGTGCTTTTTGTTTAGTCCGCGCACTCCCGTCGTTGCTGAGCTCAAGAAGACGCACAGTGCACAAGCCCAACAATAAGGGGCACCGGACCGTAGAGTACGTACGTACCTACGTATGTGCAACACAGGTGCTGTTGGTACCTGAGTGTTCTGGAATGACGGAGGACGTCAGTCGCAGTCATCTGCCGAAGCTGATAATTACCAAAATTCTGTTGTGTATGATAAATGGGACGCAGATGAGAGGCAGCTGAGCAAGAGCAAAGTAGCGAGCACCTGCCCTGCAAGACCATGTGAACATACCGTCTGATTCACCAAGGCTGCCTCGGCGCTAATCCTAAAACAGTTGGGTGTGCGCTCCATCCCCATTTTTAGTCATCGGGTCAGCCCCGCCTCCGCCAGCGTGCTGTACAGCCTGACCCCGAGCGTTTATCAAGGCGCCAGCCTACGCAACCTTGCCCGACGTCAACCTTCTTACCTCTAACAATCCACCCCTCTTCTACTTTCCCACAAAAACGTACGTCGGAAAGCCATCCCACATCCATCAGAGCTGCGCTCGTTTGTCTTTCGTCTCGCTGAAGAACGGCGTCGCTGACATTCTATACGCTTGTTACTTCAGTTATCGCTGATACCCGATCTTCCGCTGGCATCCCTTAATCCATCGATCCATTACCCTCACAACCGCCAAAATGCGCAGCAAGTTCAAAGACGAGCACCCCTTCGAGAAGCGCAAGGCTGAGGCCGAGCGCATCCGCCAGAAGTACTCTGACCGCATTCCTGTACGTCACCTTTCGCTATCAGGCGGTGAAGCGACTGCCCGAGAGCGGCAAGTCTTGGGGCAACCCCGCCGGAGCCCCGTCGCGCTCACCGTCCGGCCACACAAACAGCATCCGGAGCGTCGCTGACACGGTCGCCATCTAGGTCATCTGCGAAAAGGTCGAGAAGAGCGACATCGCGACCATTGACAAGAAGAAGTACCTGGTACCAGCAGACCTCACCGTCGGCCAGTTCGTCTACGTCATCCGCAAGCGGATCAAGCTCTCCCCGGAGAAGGCCATCTTCATCTTCGTCGACGAGGTGCTGCCACCGACGGCCGCGCTGATGAGCAGCATCTACGAGGAGCACAAGGATGAGGACGGGTGAGTTGCCTACCGACTCAGCCGGCCACGCCCGCCTGCCTGCCGGCCTGACTGCTGCCTCCGGCACATGACACCCAATCTGACAAATCTGCACTTAGGTTCCTTTACATCACCTACTCGGGCGAGAACACTTTTGGCAGCCTCGAGACCGCCTGAGCAGGTGGGATTCTTCGACCTCGTCCTTACATTTCCTAGATTCGTTCGCGGCGTTTTCGGTTATTGATTTGGAACGACTCAAGAGACTAGGGTTCGCTTGGGAGAGGACGGACTGGGTTATGATGCACAGCGTCTTTTGCTGGGATCGTCTTGCAGTAGCTTCTTGAGCCTCCGATGACGTCAGGGAAGGGGAAGGCGCATGCCACGGCGGCGGCAGGTTAGCCGGCGATCGAACACGACGAGAATGGTTCTCTGCCAGAGACCACGAACAGGGTCGGTGCCAGCCTCTATATTATCACGCCAGGAACGACGGTTTCCCGCTCCCGTCCTAGAACGTCCTGATTGCCCGCCGTTGAATCTCAGCCCGCGACGGCGGCTTTGGTCAAATCCCTGACTGGGAGTGGGTCATAAACCGGATCAGGACCGGCCGGGCATTGTGTGGAGATATGCGGCCACCTACCGGGCAAAGCCGGAAGCCGGGCTACGCAATTGTCATAATCACCTACCTCAGCAATACACACGTCGCTATGCAATTAGGAACTTGTATTGCGTTTGATGATGTGTGCGCTTAGCCCCCTATACCCCTCGAGCATGCCCCTTCAGAGCAAAGTGTTTGTCGTTGATTTTCCGGAGCTTGGTGATCACTCTTGTGCCCGACATGCCTTGCCTCCTTGCAGATTTCTCCCACATTGCTGGTGACATTGGTTAGACAGAACTACGTGACCGAGGTGCTTTCAGAACCAAGGAGTTTTCAACCCTCGGCTATGCAACGCCATCAAGATCCGCTGTGATGCAAGATGTAAGTTTTGTGGACATGACGCTTCGTTCCTGTTCTTGTTAGCAAGAAAATGACGAGGAGAGGAGTCATGCATCTAACTGGCCAAGAAGAAGCAGAGTATCAAAAAAAAAAAAAAAAAATTCACAATAGCTTTAGTGGTCGAGCTTCTCCGTCCCCAAGCGGCCTGAACGCCATCCAGATATAAAGCATATCGTGTTGATGCCTAAACTCGGACGTGAAACGAGCCCTCTGTCGCAATGATGTAAGCGTACAGGATGACAACTGATGTGCATAGTAACAACAACAACAACAACAACGCAACATCCTTTTCTTCCCCCTCTCGGGCCCCCCTCCCACTTCCATTTGCTTTTTCTCTCTCGAACAGATCCACCTAGCATCTGGCTCATCCCCCCCCCTTCCGTCCATTCATGATGAACTCATCCTTCCGTATTGTATGTATCTTGAAGCCTTCCCTCCACCCTTCTTCTCCACCTTTTGTCCATCGCTTCATTCTTCCATTAACACAACAACTGTGCGGAGAAAGCAGAGGAGCTCGTTGAGCATCCTCCTTTCATCTCCCAGAAGCCACGGGGAAAAGTTAAAAGCTAGGGCCCCATAATAAGCAAGCTGCGTGCTGAAATACAAAAAGAACCGATGACACCGTAGGCAGCTGGGAGAGCAGGCCAAGAAGGAATGAGCAAACACCGTTGTTCGCAAAATAAGAAATAGTAACAGAACTTCAATCACTTCGGGGAAGTTCGCGTCCAAGGCTGCAGAAATGAAGCCGAGCTGCCTCGCAGACACGGTGACGACGGGTGAAATGGAATTGATTATCTGAAGTGTGCGGTGACGGGGTATGGCATGATAAGGCGAGTGTCGAGGGGTATGGGTATATGCACAGTTCGGGGTCCAGATATGCTCTCTTCGCACAGCCACAGAGTAGTCCCAAAAAAATAAAAAAATAAAAAAGGCAGGCAACACGGACGAGACGCACGGCAAAAGAAGGAGTAAACATTGTTCGAGCAAAACGACCTTCAAATGCATGACACCAATCGAGAACGGATTTGGTTTTGACCCCCACCATTCACCCAAAACAAAAACAAATCCGATTCCGAACAAAAACAATGTCCAAGCCGAACAGCAGCGGTATTAGAGTTCCAGATCCTGACGCCGAGATAACACCATAGGAATAGTAGGCCGGAGGCGAAGAGGAAGCAGCGTTCCAAGATCCTTGGCCTCGGGAGGCCAGGATAGTCCCGGAAAAGCAACCAAGGTAAAGTCGTTCCCTCGTCCGGTGTCATTTGAACACCCCGGACGCAGTGGGTCGCTTCTGCTTTGCCTGGCTATCGCCGCAGCCAAGGTCGACTCAGAAGCATTGCGCCACTGGTCCCTCGAGAAACATGTCATCGGCCGCCAAGATGATAGGGCGAGCACCCTTGCTATACTGGATTGTTCCCAGTCTTGTGCCGCTTCGGCATTCGGGGAGTAGGCGGTTTTCCTCCCTTGATCTGAACCCCATTGAGCTGCGGCGTCCCAACCTGCCCAGGCGTTGGGGCTGACGCGGGCGTGTCTTCCTCAGCCTTCACGGTCGACGGTCTCCTTCGCTTATTGCTGTTCTGCGCCGGAGAGGTGTTTGCGCTTGGTCCACTGGAGCTGGTGCCTTGCTGGCTCGCCTGCAACTGCATCATCGGCGCAGACATCTGCGCTGGGGCCGGGCTACCCGAAACATGGGGAGAGCCGGGCAACATGGCATTGGCCATGGCAGGGCTGGCGCCAACTCCTTGAAATTGGCCGAATCCGGGAGTCCTTGGTCCACCTTGGGACATGGGCTGGCCGTTCATGGATTGTGCCTGCGCCGAGGCGTTGATCTGGTTGAGGTATTGATCAAGCGCAGCATAGGGCGCCAATCCAGGGTGAGCATGGTAGTAGCCAAAAAGGGGTCCCATCTGGCCCATTATTTCAACCATCTGTGACGGGTCAGTGCCATATCAACGAGATAGGAGCCCAGGGGCCCCGGGGGAGGGAGAGGGGGGGATGTACTTCAAGAAACTGATAGACGGCCTCCGTGATTCCCATGTTGCTCTTCACGACGGAATGGGGAAGCTCAATATCGGGAGGCGGCCCAGGCGGGGCCTTAGCCGGCTTCGGTTTGCCCTTCTTGCTCATCTCAGGAGACTGCTTTGGATCTTGTGCATTGAGATTGCGCCATTCCTTGACCCAATTGTGCGACGGTCTGGCAGCTTGGATTACTAGTCGCCTTGAGACATACTCCTCGTGTCCGGTCGTCTCAAACTCGAAGATATCGAACTTCTGCTCGCTGTCGAAATGGACTCGGAGAGTGCCAGTTGCGACGAGCTGTCCCAAGCATGTTAACGAACAATTCCCAACGATCGAAATCGAGAAACTTACGTGAGCGCCATCCTCAAACCAGTAAACCAGGCTGGTCTTGTCGTTCCATATCATGTGACAGTCATTGGGCATGATTCTGTCTATTGTCCCCTTGTCCATGATTAACTGCATCGACTTGACTCCGCTGTCGAAATGCGTGTGGAAGTACCGGGGGATGGCGGGATACGCAATCTCGTAATGCTTCTGTTGGGTTTGGTCATCACCGTCCCTGATGAGGATCGAATGCTTGAAGACGCCCTTTGGAGAGAAGAACATCTTGACGAAGTTATGCCAGTACTCCAAGTCATCCCTGCCCTTCGATCCCTAGCACAAGGTTAGTGGGGGGATTAGTCCGGTTGATGGAGGGCCCTGACATACCGGAAAGCCGTTGAGATGCTCGCTGAACTGCATCAGCTTTAGCAAGTACATGCCCCTTAGGTTCCTCTGCTGCTGCGCAAGGTTCGCCATGTTGGCGGCATGTTGTTGCTGCTGGTGCACTTGGGCTTGCATCTGGGCGACCAGCTGCGCCTGGTGTTGTGGTTGAGTAGTTTGGGGTGTCTGTGGTGGAACCTGAGTTTGCTGCTGAGGGTTTGGCTGCGGTGTCTGTCCCGGAGGGCCTGGAGTCGGGGCTGGTGTGCTTGCTCCCGGGCCGGGTTGTCCGGGCTGAGGTTGTTGCTGCTGTGGCTGGCCCGGTGGAGGCGGCTGCTGCTGAGGTTGCTGCGGTTGCTGCTGCTGCTGCTGCTGAGGCTGTCCTTGCCCTTGTTGCTGGGCCTGCTGGGCTTGTGCTGCCTGCTGCGCCGCCTGTTGTTGGGCCTGTTGCTGTTGTTGCTGCTGTTGTTGTTGTTGTTGTTGTTGCTGCTGTTGCTGCTGCTGCTGCTGTTGCTGTTGTTGTTGCTGCTGTTGCTGCTGCTGAGCTTGTTGCGCTTGCTGGGCATGTTGCGCTTGCTGTGCCTGAATAGCAGCAATCTGGGCCTGCTGGAGGTTTATGTGTTGCGGGTTCATCTGGTGTTGGTTCGGGTTCCCACCTTGCTGTCCCATCTGCATTTGCTGCCTCTGTTGCTGCTGAAGGGCGATCTGTTGAGCGAGCATGTTGGTCTGTACGCTTTCGTTAGCACAACGCTCGCAAGCCAAACCTACGCATTTTTGCCACAAATCAGGTGGAATGCGGCTGAGGCTGTCTTACGTTCATAGGTTGACCCTGTTGCTGTTGAGCTAGCTGTGCCTGTTGAAGGTGGAAGGGGGGAGCTACCGGCATCCTCCTGCTCATTGCCGCCATATGAGCAGCCTGGGCGGGGCTCATTTGACTCATAGGCACGCCCATCTGGGCAGATCCCAGGTTCTGATAGACGGCATGCTGAGCTATCAGCGCCGCTCTCGCTTGTTGCTGCTGTTGCAACGCTTGTAGCCTCTGCTGTTGCTGCATCTGCTGTGCTGCCGGGCTGTTTGCCGCATCTAGAATCTCACAATTAGCGCATCGCTCCGTAGCGTCGCGGGTGAGGTGCGGCGAGACATACACATTTGATTCATCTGGGGATGATGGAACATTTGTTGAACCTGTGCCGGATTCAGGTGTTGCATCGCGGCATGGGCATTCGGGTTCCCCGGTGGCATGCCCCCCATCAGAGTGGCGGCATTCATCTGGGGACCCGGGCCCGATACGCCCATATGTCCAACCAGCTGGTGTGGCATCGCGCCCGCAGTCGTGCCAGGCTGGCTTGGGTTGTGCGCCATGCTCGGAGCCATAGGGTGGCCCGGAGGCGCGCCGGGGTGTTGCTGCATCCCGGCGGGATGCGGCGAAAAGCCTGGTCCCATACTAGCCATCATCTCCAAAGCTGCCGTTTTATCCACCGAGTGGAAGCCAATCCGAGATCCTCTGCTCTATCTATTGCATGCGAAACCAGACGCGGGTCGATGTGCTGCTGATGGTGTGCGGATTGTCGGAATGAGATGGGGTGCGCGTGGGCGAGCGCAATGGTCGCGTCGTCGTCAAGATGCGTTGAATAGCCACGAGAGGTAAACCGAATGAGCGATTGCGACTGTGGCGCGGATGTGTTGGTCGGCGTCGCGGGTGGTGATGAGGATGACCCGGCCGCGATCATGCGATACTCCCAGCGGGACGATGAGGAAAGAAATGGAGATGGATGCAAATAACGCTGCTGCGATGAGGAAAAGAGAGCGATTGCGCGATATTGTTATGCAGCCATGTAGTCCGCCAGATGCGTTGGGCGGACGTTTGGGCGAGATCGACGGCTGCGGCAACGACGTGTCGCGGTGGGAGGTGGATTGTGGAGTTTGGCAGACGGGGGGTTGGGATTGGCAAGATTGAGTTAGGACCCAAGACGGGGAGAACGAGCGACTGGGTCGCGGGTGCAGAAGGGTCGCCTGCTTGAAAATTGGGGTGGCTCCCGTTCTCCAGCAAAGGAACATCAGAAACTTCAAACCCACTTTGGCTGGGTGCCAAGCATGAAAGCAATGCTCTCGGTGAGTACAACAGAGGACCAAAAAACGCAAGAGTCAATCGCTTTGAAAAGCGATCTCGAAATTCCCTTCCTCAAATCAATGACTTGACATGCCAGGGGGGCGTTCGAAATGAGAAACCTTGAGCGCTGCGTCGGACAATCGGGGAGGCTTGGCGGGGGAAGTGGTCACTTGGGGGCTCGGAAGCAGTTTTTTGAGACGAGCCTGTAGGCGCAGTTGACGTCCTGGGTCCGTGCCACCTTCAGCATCACGCTTCAAGCCGCACAACGGGTCCATTGTAATCCATAATCCATACACCAAGTTGCTGGTGCGCCTGAACTGAGCGGCTACGAAGAAATCGGCCTCTGTACATCTCGCAGAGGAGGAAAAACACGTTGCATCTCTGTGCAGATAGCCTATTTACTCTTACACCAGAAGCTTTGTCGCGACTCTTGAAATCCGATATCGAGTCTCCAGTGTATGGAATACTTTCCGTACGATGTGCTCGTTCTTCCACTTATCCAATCCACAAAGTTTGGGGACACACTACTGACCGATTGGTCAGATTTCTGAGACGTTCTTCTCCCGTTTCCGAATGACTGGATTTCTGCGCCAATATCCCGGCTTGGTACGGAGCAATGTTCCATATCACGTGATTACCAATCCAGAATTTTCCTTATCGGCTATCGTGGAGCTGGGCGCAGAGTATTTCAACGACGCGGCGCGAACAGGTAGGAAATTCTTCTCTCTTGCCCATCACCTCCTCGACGGTTTTCCGGTCGAACTCGCTCGTCGACCCTCCAACGAGCTTGGCCGTTGGAAAGGGTCTTTAGTGTCCAGATTGAGATGTGCACTTTATGTGTTTCTATTTCCATTTCCTCGTCGAACGAGTGAATTTGGACTGGATGCTTGCGAGGTTGGTTCAGCTCGAGCTTCGCCGAGCATTGATGCAACATACAACGACTGGAGCATGAAAGGTAAGCAAAGCTTTTCTTCCGCCCCCCCTCCCCTTCCCTTTTACCTCCTTGACCGCGCATCGCGGGCTCCCGCCGTTGAATGATGACATGCAACGCATCTTCTTTTCCCATCTGAATCGACCATGAACGAAGCCATTTTCGGGCTTCCCCTGCGGGAGGAGCCTGTTACTTGCCAGTAATTCTGTCTGACTACGGCGGAAGACATTTCTCGATGTTTTCCCTTGGGTGGTGGAGCTTGATGCCGTCTCTGTCTCCACTGTCATTCTGAGTTTTTGCAAAATTGATCGCTGACCCGGCAACAGTCGAATCTTCCAGAGCAGGTCTCTTCGAGCATAAAGCGTTGCCCGCCTGCCCGACGTGTGAACTCGGGGCATGATCTCAATCTTACTAACCTCCAGCAGGTTTTCAGAAACTGATTGTCAGGTCAGTACCCATTTCTCTCACTACTCCCACTTCTCCATATGATGAAATTTTCCCATACATTCGCAGTTTCCACTCGAGTCCCACCAGAGCCTATCTCGGGACAGATGAGGGCGAATACCTTCCTTGGATGTCTGATTGGACATCAATCGCCATGTTGTTGACGCTTTATTGCAACCGGCCAGCGGCTAACATGGTGTCTCAGGGTTTACATACAACTCGGCGTAAAGACACTAGCCGTCGCGGTTTACGGCAGCTTGGACAAACGTCGCAATGAGTAACAGTAGTAGTACAATAATAGACGGTTCTTTTAGTTCAGACGCTTCCTTGATCGGGGCCTTGGGTCTTGTTTAATTGCCGTAAGCCGTTCCATCATGCCAGTTAGTAAAATAAGGTCGTTCAAAGCTTCCTTGGGACGGCCGAGAACTTACCCTGATACGTTATGCCAGCCTGTTTGAGACACTCTTCGTGAAATGTTGTCATCGACCGGTTTGCCTTTGCCATGTCTCCGGGGGTACAAACATGCAGATTGGATAGCTGTGTTCTATTGCTTTCGCTCCAGATAATGGGGGGCAGATCGTCGTTACCCCCCAATCAGGGAGATAGATATGTCCAATACAATATATACAGAGAGAGCCTTCCTTTATCCTAAGGAGAACACCGTTGTATATTTCTTACCATCCGCCATCCGTGGTTCCACTTGTCTTCTCTGGCCTTTCTTCCAGTAGCTCGCCAACTCCCCGAAGGCGTCCTTTGACCACCCGACGACTTGGCCTACATTGAAAGCATACCAACGCCAAACATACAAATAACAGGCAAACGAAACTTTGAACCTAGCATAGCACCCCAGATCTCCCGGGTATCATAACACATGTACCTTCCTTCACGCTGCTCTTTCTTCCCCCCCGCTCTTTGCCCCTCCGCCTGCCGAACTACCCGGCCCCAGCACCAGACCCAGACTCGGCCCACGAGGATGGGACGAGCGTGGGTGGCGGCGGCTGCACGCCCGTCGAGCCGCCCCGCTTGGTCGCCCTCCCGCCGACCATTCCCCTCCTGTTTCTCCCGGTGCGGCCCCTGCCCAGCCAGTTAAGCTTAAGCAGCTTGTTCAGCTCCTCAATCTTCCTGTTGGCCTCGTCAGAGTCGTCGGCCCGGCCGACCGCGGCGGCTCCGGCTCCGCTTTGGCCGGCTACCACGAGGGGCGTCACCCCGACCGATGCCAAAACGCTCATGCACTGCAGCATGCGGCCGACCATGTCGGTGACCTGCTTGGAGTCCTCAACGTTCTGGTCGCGGAGGCTGCTGGCGCCGTGGCTAGTGGTGGTCGTGTTGGACATGGTGGTCGTGAGAGCCAGGTTAAGCGTGGAACTGGCGGCGGCGCTGATCGTGTTGTGCTGGAGGCTGCTCGGCGTGAAGGGCCGCAGCGGGTGAGCGGCGCTGTCGCTGCCGAAGGAGACATTGCTGATGGCGCGGCTGCGGTTGCCGCTGCCGGAACTGTCGCCAAAGGGATTGCTGCCGGTGCTATTATAGCTCGCGACGGACGGGTCGAGAGAGGTGGCTGTTCCGGGGCGGTATTGGCCGAGGGTGGTGGGAAGGCTGGTCGAAGCGTGCGGTTCCAATCCAGAGAGCTGTTGGTTGATGCTCTGGTTGTGGTGGCCCGGGGAGGGAATTGGGAGGGGCGGCGAAGCGAGAGCCATGGAAGCGAGAGACTGGGGTAGGAACTCGAGTGAGAGGCGGGAGAACATGGCTTTAAGGGTCTCGTAACGCGGAAGGATGACGACGTCGCGAAATGCAAGGAGAACGAACCGGCGAACTTCGAGGACCGAAGAAGCCGGGGCAACAGTGACACTCTGACTGCGGCCGGGTTTTTGAGAACCGGAGGAGGCATCGGCTGACGAGGTGGTTACTGGAACGCCACCCCAGAAATCACGGGCCTGCTCGGGTGACATGAGGGAACCGTGACCCGAGAACTCGAGATCCAACGGCAAGAACACAGCCTGCATGTAGGGCAGGATGCTGGTGAAAGTGAAGATCCACAGCTCGACAAGGGCTGGGATCAGTTTTTCCTCGGGAGTCTGGCGGAGGGTCTGATCGAGACTGGAGAAACCAGTTACCAACAGATCCCTCAAGTCGTCCACGATGATATTGGGGCTGCGTCGGGCTATGCAATACTGGATATGCATCGTGACTACGCGGTTCAGGTCCTCGACCGGCAAACGGAGGTCCTCAGCCTCGAAGACGACGAGCAGCTTGGCCTTCAGAAAGGGCCATGCATCATCGTGGGTCATGTTGTTGAGCCCGTACTTGTGGCTGTCAAACGGCTCGTTGAGATAGAGCGCCGAAGCCTGAGCGGCCGAGCCTGAAGTGACGCTGCTAGAGCCGGGCCACTCGCTTGTGACGCCGGAAGTCGAGACATCGTCGAATCCGGACGACTTGTCCTCCTTCCTCTTCTCCCGAAAAGCGCGCCCTCCGTGGCGCAGATCGAGGGCGGACTTGAAGCTTGTGCTGTTCGGAACTGGGCTCTGAGGCAAGCTGAAGCTGTAAAGACTGCTTGGGGCACTGGGGTCCGTCGGCCGCGAGTTGCTCATGGCAGAGGAGAGGGGCAGGTGATGGTCATCCTTGAGCTTGTGCTTCTGCCGCGATAAGAAGTGATGCTTCTTCTCTTTCTCCTTGCCCTCCTTCTCCGGCGCCATGTCGGCGGGCCGTATCGTCGCGGCTGACGAGTTGGAAAAGTTGTAGAATGACTGGGATGTGGAATCCAGGCTGGTGGTGCTAAAGTTCCCCCGCTGCAGGTTCGCCAACGCGTGCCCGACCTTTCCGGGGCTGGGAAGCGGCTTCTCCTTGTTTTCGCTTCGGCTGCTGCCGATCTTGACCGGCCGCGAAAAGAGTTTGACCTTGGACTTTTCTGGTTTCTGAGGCTTCTCGGACGCGGGAGGCGGCGGTGGAGGGGGAGGAGGCATCGACTGCGTGGGTACTCCGGGGGACGCTTGGGTGGATCTGGGAAAGACGAGATTGGCGGCGGTTGCAGCCGCAAGAGTGTGGTTGCCCGCAAGGCCGTTGTGATAAGTCTGACCGCCGAACGCATTATCCCGAGGCACGCTTGCCTCGGTCAGGCTCAGTATCGGCGGGTTCAGGGTCACCGACCCGGCGCTCCCACGCTTGTTTGGCGGTGCGTCATCGGCCTCATCCGGCGCCGCCGTTTGTGATCGTTGACGAGCGTGAGCCCCCTGCTGCACCTGCTGTTGCGCCTGCTGTTGCTGGTTCTGGTGCTGCATCACGGCCGCCTGGGCAGCGATCTGACTAGCCGTCATGTCTCGATGCGGCGCCGGGGCGCGTTTCGGGGATTGATTTCCAAGACCGACGTGCGAGAGGTTGGAAATGCTTGTCGATGGCAGGGTTGGTTCGAACAGGCCGGCGTTCTGCGAATGCTTGCGCGAGTGGCTGAAACCCCTGCTAGAGGAGGTGGGTGTGACCGGGGACGAGGTACCTGCCGGCGGCAGAGTAAGCGGAGACGGTCCGTTGCGCGGAAGCGTGTCGCTAGGGGATTGCGGCCCCGTGACGGAGCGGGCGGCGGAGACGGCGGTCGACACTGTCGGAACGGTCGGACGCGACACGGTTTGGGGATTGGTAGCGCTGTTGTTGCTTCCGGAGCCGAGGTTGGTAGAGCTCGGAATCGGGGACGGGCCCTGGGGATTGCGCGTCTTGGGGACATTCAGCGGCGGCGGCTCATCAGCCGATACCGAGCCCTGCCGAGTCTGGGTCGCGCGCGAGAGATCGGCCGCGCTTGCCGAGTTGCTGGCGGGCAGGGGCGAGAAGCTCCCTGGAGCCCTCGGCGGGGGTCTTGAAGGTTGCATGGGCAGTGATGGGGTCTTGATGTCAGGGCGGAGGAGTAGACGTATCACATTTTGGCTTTGATCGCATTCGGCGCTTTTGCGACAAGACTAAAACTGCTCAGGAATTCATGCTGCAAAGCGGTAGTGCAGTTGCCTGTGCTCCGGAGCGTCGAAAGAGAAAACGATCTTTTAATATCTGCTCGTCGGAATAGGTTGCTGCGTGTCAATTTCTTGGGAAGGCGGGAACATCTTTTTCGTTTTTTTTTTGGGGGGGGGGGGGGGGGGGGGGGGGGGGGGAAGGGGGGGGGGTTGGAGCGTGAGGTATTACGTACATACATACATACGTACATACACATACATAGTGTACAGTACCTACGGTGTCCATACACAGCACTTGCACTGGTATGACACATGCCGCGAAATACGCAGCAGTTGTTCCCGTAGTGCGCGTGGTGCGGCTTATTTGTGCGCCCCTATCCTACACTGTACTGTAGTAAGCACTAGCGTTAAAAGTTAAGTGTATCCGTGCCAGCCACTGCCCTGTTGAGGCACCAGGGAGGGGCAGCCCGACCCCGCAGCCTGCCAAATTCTCGGCGGGGCATCATTCAATTCCATCCTACGACCTTCAGCATATAAGCGTTGACCTTTGCAACTCGAAGCGCTCGCAAGCAATTCGAGAGAGCGATCCCGATGAAAGTGCCCCTCTCTCCATCCCGCTGAACAATTTTCTCTCCCAGCCACACCAACGTTGCCTCAGCCGACCGAGAAGATTCCCTTCCAAACCCGCCCAAAACGATATCGACGATGGCGCACCAGCAGCCGACCCTCTCCGTGACCTACACGTCGACTACGAATGAGGACTTCGACGTCCGCCTCCCGGTCACGGCACCCGCCGACAGCACGACGGTCGAGTCCAAAGCGAAATATCTCTCTGAGCTCCGCCAATCAGTGACATCCCTTCAGGACCGTATCAACAAGGAGCTCACTGCGCGCATGGAGGAAGACAAGGCGCGGGAGGCGAGCAGTGCGGTCGGCAACGGAACCAAGGTCGTCGACGACGAGAAGGAGGAGGAGAATTACGGAGAAGAAGCGCAGGAGGAGGAATAAACAGCCGAGGATGGCTTGCCGAGGCTCAACAGAGGACAAAATCATCCCGATTCATCCGATTTGGGGGGGGGGTGCGCCCGGTGCTACTATAACAACCCCTTGGATATCAACCCCTTGGATATCAACCCCTTGGATATCAACCCCTTGGATATCAACCCCTTGGATATCAACCCCTTGGATATCAACCTCTTGGATATCAACCCCTTGGATATCAACCCCTTGGATATC